>NC_089045.1:7970000-8270000 GCF_034140825.1 Oryza sativa Japonica Group
GTCGATCTTACTAATAGAAGAGTACAATACACTCATAATTCACACAATTCATTTCACGCATGCACAACTTATATATTATCTAAAAAAACATCCACAACTTGCCATGCAAAACCATAACTAATTTTGATTGACAGATTGATCGCAAGCCACTAGCTTGGGGATACATCTTGACAGAGCAGCATTGGGACTTGAATTAGTCAAATCAATTAGTTCCAGTCAGATGACCACAGTTGCTGCTGCTAAAAGTTAATGAGGGCATCATGTCACAAATCCTTTCAGTTGGCCCCTTCTGAAGATTGATCAGACAGAGGAGAAATTCCAGTCTGATCATTTTCTGAAATGGTGTGATTCTCACTGGAATACGTGTTCACCTCACCTCCCACTCAAATTGTTGGCGCCATTTCAACAAAAAGAAAAAATAAAAGAAAATATGGTCACAATTAAAATCATCAGTTGGGTTCAACGATCTCACATCTACCTTTGCTGATCAATCTAGCAAGGTGAGATCTAAAGAAAGGTGGTTGGGTTTTTGCTGCAGTTGCACCAGGAGACCAAGGAGCAACCCAAGAATCTAGCGGTCGCCACCTTGCATGCCACCATGACTTCTGTGGTATAATCAGGCACATGGATGATGAAAAGGCTGTGTACTAATCTTGGTGAAGAAAACCACCCTTTGTAGGGCAAGTGTAGTATGCAGGTGTTAGATTCTTTGTTAGTAGGTGTTATTGGAATGGGATGCAATGCATGGAGAAGTGGTTAAGTTATTAGAACCTAATCGCGTTGATTAGGGTTGTCTAGCTAGGTAGACTAGATTTGATCATGGTGTCGTGTCCCCATGCATTGTGCTTTGTTTGAGAGAAGGGGAACAAAGATTAAAAAAATGAATTTATACCATGAAAATAAATTATCTAGATGAAAAGTAAATATTCCAAACATGCATATTAACCGCTCCAATCATGAGAACACACAAATTATGTTCCCTTTTTCATAACACTAGTAATATACCTTTGCTTTGTAATGGGCCGGGTTCATATAATTTGAGATTGACTGGGTGGGTGGTTTGAAGATAAATTACTGGCTCGGTGGTTATGACCGTACTCCCTCCGTTTCACAATGTAAGACTTTCTAGCATTACCCACGTACATATAGATGTTAATGAATCTAAACACATACATATATCTAGATTCATTAGCATCTGAATGAATATGGACAATGCTAGAAAATCTTACATCGTGAAACGGAGAAAGTACATTGTAACGGGCCATGCCCATATAATTGGAGATGGGCTAGGAGGATAATTAGGGATAAAACATGGAATCCGGTAGTTACTCACACATAGCAAAGTGCTGCACGTTTGGGAGGAGGGGAGGGATGATGACTCCAACTTTAAGGTAGTAGATATTATGGTTTTATAAATAAATTATTTGAATAAAATTAGTACATGCAATTATTTTTGGATAATGGGCTGATGTCCAAAATAATATGGTTTCCCTTGATAACATGTTTAACCATTTGTGATCCACAAAGTGGAAAAACATTATGCAAGGAAGGCTCCATTTGGCATTGTGGTAGAATATGATTATATCCCACCTAAAGATTGATTGTGCTTTTCCTTAAAAAAATGCTAGAGGGCTCCATTTGGCTGTGGTAGATTATGATTATAGAGCTGTACAGCTTTGTTTGGTTAATTCCTCCCAAGAGGATTGAGAAGAGTTTGAAGAGAAATTATTCCACACATGTTAATCCCTCTCTCGTGGGATTAACCGCGAAGAAGCCCTACAGAGGCCAGCTATGTAGGGGTGCTAATATATACAATCCATTCTGTTATTAACAAAAACAAACCTACAGTTTTGGTGAGTTTTCACCGTTATACCAATCAAAACCACCACAAAACATGGTTTTTGTTGACGTGAAAAACAACATGAAGGTCTAAGAGATCTACTTAGTTCCAGTGCAGATCCTAAAATTGATGAGATGCGGGCGTGCCAGTCAATTTAAACCTGCAACTGACAAGATATATAAATTAAAGATCAAAGAGCCGATCGGCTGACAAGCTAATATAGCAACGCTAGCCGATGTCGATACCAGCCGATGTCGATAGGGTTTTGAGCAATCGACTATATGTCCAATGTAGATTCTGACACTTGAGTAAATAATGGTATAAAGACAATTAATCACCTGATGATAATGTAATAAAATAATAATATATCCAATAAAAACCAATCGGCTAATAATGATATGATAGAATAAGTGTTGATCCGATGGTCAAAATATACATCGACTGGAGATCTAATGTCATTAAATCCAAACGATTAGATGATCAATGAAACCTTTGTTGCAATCGGCTAAAACCAACTTGTATGTAATCCTTGTAAGCCAATATAATGTCCAGATAACTCATCGGCTGAAACTCCGATGAAACCTTTGTTGACAATCAAAGGCAGGTTAGTTCTTATGATTCTGAGCATGACTTAGTAGGTTAAATCCAATTTATGTAGCACTAAGTATGAAAAGAAGCATAAAGTCTAAACAATCAAGCCTTTAACTAACTTTTAGAGTGGTAGATAACTTAGCTAATCCAGATGGATGAAACAATTTAGCTGATACCAGTAAAACCCTAGAAAAGATCTGGCCGATACAGGTAAATTGAATCATCGACTTAGATTAACTAAGATATATGACAAATAGGCAGATGCATAAGCTAGATTAGAGTGTCGAAACAATGTAAGCCCTTTCCGCCGATACAAGCCGTCATGACATGCCTTACCCCTTGTCGGAGATCGAAGCTGATGCATCCCAACTCGAAACAAGAACTCGCTGAAAGTAAAAGGGTGGCAATGCGCCGAAAGTAGATTGTATTTATCTGTGGAGATAAATTACAGGAACCCTGGGTGTACATATTTAAACCCATAGGCTGATAAGTGTCCTAGTTGGACACGACACAAACTTTCCTAAAGTTAAAAGGAAAAACATAAATCCTAATCATACACTAAACACACTTTCCTAAAATTAAAAGGAAACTAACTAACTCTGCCTAATTAATAGATAGATTGCCGCTACATCCTCCTCGAACTAGGCATCTTCTCGATAAGCTTCCTTTAATTGATTAATTTCCTTAACCGAATCCATTGAGAATTCAATGTTAGCGAATAATAATTCTCATCGGTCGATTCCAAGACTTTGAAGTCGATATTGACTCTAGGCCGTTGATGACTTCGGTGCTTACCAAATTTTGGCGTTAACAAGTTTGTGGTATTTTCTATTTGATTTTAAAAGATGAGAGTGAGAAACACCATGGATTTAAGTTCGGCAAAATTTTACTCCAACAAGAGTTTGAAAGGCCATAAATGGACTTTATCGTTTTAAATATGTACTCCCTCCGTCCCTAAATATAAGAGATTTTGGTGGAATGTGACACATCTTATTACAACGAATCTGGACATGCTCATGTTCAGATTCGTTGTACTAAGATGTTTATACACTGTCTTCCTTTTTCATTGTCTCCACAACTTATAATTAATTTCGGCATCTGAACATCTGAGTCTTCAGCTATAATGTCCTGCAGTAATCTAGTATATATGCAAGAAGCACTTTGTGTACGGTAGGTTGAGCCACGGTAGCGTAGCACATTTTACTGTACAGCTTGGCCTTTTTTTATATATAAAGAGATTATAACTTCCAAACTCTGCACCAACTAAGAATGCACATAGGTATATTTATAGACATATTTATGCGCTCGTGACTCCACCATTAGCGTAGAACCCGATCTTGACCGTGTGTTTCCGATAAGATGGTGGATGGATGGCCCTAATGCATTTTCACTGCATAGAACTTCTCTACAATTTTAATCTTTACTAGAGGGGATATTGATCTGATTCCTTAATTTGTAGATATTTCACAATCTAATAATACGATCTTGCCATCTTACAAATATATCATCATCAAAACTTGAAGCAAAACCAAACACCAATAATGTGTGGCTTACCTATTTCTTGCTTGAACAAGCAAAGATCAACAAACCTATTCATATATTACTTTAGGACAGTGATGAAAACACTTCTTCCTACACACGCGAACAAGTGTCCTGTAAAACTGCATCCCATATGTCAACAGATTTACCAAATCTCAACACACCAATGTATGATCATCCTCACCATATATATATTACCAAAGTGTAGAACTTTCCAGACCATTTGTTTGGCTATCACATATACAATTCACACACAAACACAAATACCAAAGAAAAAGTGACCAAAGAAGAGGGACCATCTGGTTGTGCCTATCATTTGGAGCAACCTATTTTACAGAAAAACCACAGCATTTCTGCCAAACATTAGCTACCCTTGGCTGCTGGCTATGCTCCTATCCACAAGAGCTCAGAGAGCCTCATAAAAAAAAACCACACAATATAACTCATCAGTCTCAGATCTTCCTTTATTCAGGCAGCAACAGTCCATGATCTCCTATTTAACACATACACACCCGGATCATGCTTGCAGATTAAAATAACTAACCAGAATTCAGATAATTAAAATAACTAACCCTGGTGCCAGCACAGCTGGTGATGAGCCATGGATGATGGCTGATCTTTGGTTTTAGGGGGTGTCTAATCATGTGGGCAGAGGCCAGGCATGATTGGTCTAATCCTAGCCGTGCATCCGTGGTGGTCTCTCATTGCAACAACAGGGATGAACAGGGGCCAGTTTTTATATGGCCACAGCCTGTACTGGATGAACACCTCTGCATTTCTGCAATGCATGCCCTCCACATACACACAGGAATCTCTTCTCTCAACCCAATTATTTGGTGCTCAAGGACTCCATAGGGTAGGAGCAGTGAAAGAGTAGGATTTCAGCTCAGATCCCAAGGTTTAAGGGTGAGAATTGGTAGATGCACATACATGCCACCATTAATTTGAGTTGGAAAGATATGTGCGTGTATGGTACTGATGGTGGAAATAGCTTTAGTTGGCAATATGATGTTGCGCATGCGGCTAATGGGACTTGTTTTTATTAGGATGTTATTTTGAAAATTCTATGCCGTAGGATTTGATTAAGGGTGTAAGTGGCTAACCCATAAAACCTACTTTTATATTAATATAAGCTGCGAACCAACTTATTTTGATCTATAAATGGGTTCACGGTTTACCCATTTACACCACTGGATTTGATTGTAACTGTTGGTATGAAAATGTGTGTGGTTGGATATTGTTGAACATTAATAAACAAGCCAGATATCTTGCGATTATAACATGCTGATAATCTGAATTCAAAAGCTTGTATGGAAGGGTCAAGCAAAATATCTATGCTACTACAAAATATACGGGAACTTGCAATGCATCAAAAAGTTTAAATATAGAAAATATTGAAATATGTTGTTTTTGTCTCGGTTAGTTGGTTTCACGGAGTCTATAAATAAATTACATTAGCATTTACAGAACAAATATAAGATTTTCTTTAGCACCTAAGCAAAACCCAATACTAAGCACTACTAACCTATGTCAAAAACCGGTAATATCGCCTAACCACACTGGCACCCCATTGAACCAGTGAACCAGTGAACCCGGACAACCACCCAAATCTACTAGCCTTAGGCCCTTTTTTATTTAGCGAAACAAAAATTTTCACGCTGTCACATCGAATGTTTGGACACATACATAGAGTATTAAATATAGGCAAAAAAACCAATTACACAGATTGCGTGTAAATTGCGAGATGAATCTTTTAAGTCTAATTGCGCCATGATTTAATAATGTGATGCTATAGTAAACATTTACTAATGGCGGATTAATTAGACTTAATAAATTCATCTCGCAATTTCCTAATAAATTTTCAGTAAACATTTTTGGCTTAATAAATTTTCCCCAACTAAATAAGGCCACCACCTATTGTTCGTGACCACATCATCATTCTTACAATGCCATCATATCCGCAACATGTTTTCCACCCAAAAATCAAAGAAGCTATTCCAACCCATACTATTGCAAAATGCCGAGTGTGCACAACATTACTCTTATCAATAGTTCCAATCTCTCATCTATGTGTTCACCTAGCACAGAACCACACTGCATTCCAATCATTCCCAGCACTAGCAGCACACATCTAATAAACCTGTGAAAAAGCACACAGCCACTGGTATATAAACCACCAAACACCCTCCTCACTACACAACTTACACCAAACATCTCTCAAAGCTTCTCCATTTTCTCCCAAGAACACCAAGAAATCGATCGAACACACATAGACGCCATGAAGAAGCCATCCACGCTCCTCCGGTCGCTCTCGACGCGCCTGTCCACGCGCCTCGCGCCGTCGCCGGCGGTGGCGCCGTGGCCGCCCGTGCGCTCCGCCTACGACCGCTGGCTCGCCGCCGAGCTCGACGAGCTCCGCGCCGGCGCCGGCGCGCCGCTCGCCGCGCCGTGCTGCGCCGGCGCCGCCTGGCTCGCCCGCGCCCTAGCCCTCGCCTCCGCCGCGCAGAGGCGGCTCGTGTCGTCCGCGTCGGCGGGCGCGGGCGCTGGCGCCGGGGTTGGCATCGACCGGAAGAGCGTCGACGAGTGCGTCGAGGACGCCGCGGAGCTGCTCGACGCGTGCGCCGGGCTCAGGGACAGGCTGGAGATGATCCGGGGGTACGTCTCGTCGATGCGCGTCGCGCTGCACTGGCTCGGCGATGGCGCGGCGGCGGTGACCGCGCGACGCCGCGCGGCGGCCGCGTTCGCGGAGTGCGAGGCCGTGGAGCGGCGGTGCGGCGCGGAGCTCGCCAAGTGCGGCTCCAACCTCCGCAAGCTCGGCGAGAGGGCGCTGACGCACGCCAAGCAGCAGCAGCAGCAGCAGAGACACGGCGACGCGCAGGCCGACGAGGCGCTGGCCGGCGCACGCGCCGCGGCGCTGCTCGCCATCGGGGCCCTCGGCGCGGCGCTCGCGTTCCGGCCGCGCCGCGCCGTGTCCGTCGGCGTCGCGCCGCCGGCCGGCGCGCCGTGGGAGTGCGCGCTCCAGGAGGTGCAGAGGCAGGTCAAGGAGGAGTACGAGCGGCGGCGGAAGGAGGGCGTGCCGTGCATGGCGGAGCTCGACGCCGCCGCGGCCGCCGGCAGGGCCGTGCAGCGCGCCGTGGCGGCGGGGCGGCCGTGCCCGGACGCCGCCGCCGTGGTCGCCGCCGCGAGGAGGCGGTGCGACGAGCTGGAGGAGAAGGTGTTCGTCCTGGACGAGAAGGTCGGCGAGCTCCACAGGGAGCTCATCGGCGTCAGGATGGTTCTCCTGGAGTGGTCTCAGGCCGCAAGAGGGCATCAGCTGCTTAAATTCTGAAGGATTAGAGGCAAAAAAGAAAATGGAGATAGGATTCAATGTACATATGCACTTTGAGAGAAATTTTTGCATCTCAGTGTTTGATCTCAAATCTTGAGTTGAATCTCAAATCTCAAATTCGAAGCACGTACTGATCCGCATTACACGTTGCAAAACAATTGGAAAATGCAGTGCTCTGTGCTGAAAATGAAACTTTTGTGAATTTTCTCCATGAATCTTGTCGTCAAGAAGTTGATGATTTTTAGATAATGGATCGAAATTTGGACTCTATATCCGCACACAACAAAATGTTGCATGAATAATTAGACTTCAGGCCTCACAACAGAGGGAAAAAAATAAAATAAAATAAAAGATTAGACTATGCTTCATGAACCTGTAAGCTCTGTGACTGTCTCTGGTGATCATGCCCAAATCTGTCTTCTCCCCACTTAGATAGCTTCAGAAGTCTTGATTTTATAGTATCTATCATGCACTGTCAACATTCAGACAGTTTGCATTTTACATTTAGGTGTACTTAGCTCTATGTTACCCCTCAACATTATTATTAAAATTTACTGTCCATACACCCCCAATTTTTCACAAGCACAATTCTACGATAAAACCGTCAAACTATCACTGTGGTTCTATAGGACAAAAAGTTCTCAAAATGAGAAATTTTATGGTACAATATGCTGGTAGCATATACTGCCAGTATAACAATACCATTTTAGGAATATATCATAAAATTAATAATGATAATTTAGTAACTAGAAAAATACCCGTGCGTTGCAACGGGTAAAAACATTTTTGAATCCCTATACATTATACTTCTTTTCCTTGGTTTTAGATCGAAAGACCATTTATTCATTCCTTTTCAGTCCTAGCTCAGTCCGTTACCTCCCTTCGCTTGGTCTGCCTCGGCTCAACCTATAGTGGAGCCGTAGGCCCAACTCGTACAGCCCACTGCCCTCTTCAACCTCCTCTCAACCTACAAGTGTAGCTGTAGGCCCAGCTCGTTCAACCCACTGCCCTCTTCAACCTCCTCCGAAGAAAGTCTCGAGCCCGTAAAGCGATCCTCCCATCAAATTCGGTTGAACCTAATTCTCCAAAATTGGTTGGGGGCCTTTATCCACTCGATCTACTCTTTCCGGTTTTAGCAAAACCAGAGCAATCAGCAAAACTCAGGATAAAAACAGGGTGACTGTTAAATGGAGATTAATCCAGTGAATTAAAGCCAAATTACAAGTGAAGACAAGGGGAAAATTGGAGGGGGAATCGATTTATGCAATCAATTAGAGGGGAAAATACGTGGGAAGACAGATCCGCATAAAACTGAAAAAAATGGCGTAAAAAAGGGTGAAAATACCCCGGAAAAAAGGGTTACAAAAAATGGGGGGAAGTTGTAAAAAGAAGGGGATGAAAAAAAAACCAAAAAAAAGGCGACGGAAAAAAAGAAAAAGGGCGACAAAAAAAATAAACGGCGATAAAAAAAAGCGGAAAAAAGGAAAAGCAAAAAAAGGCGAAAAATAAGAAAATAGCGAAAAAACGAAACGGACGAAAAAAATTCTGGAAGCCTTGTGTATTTTTTAATTAGGTACTAGCAAAATGTCCGTGCGTTGCACCGGGTAATGATATGGTGACTGAAATTTGATTTGAACAATTTATATGAAGAAAATGAATTGTAATTTAATGAAATATAAAATTTTCTACAATATTAGTTACACTCTTTTAAATTATAGCAAAAGTGGTCTTGCATTGCAACGAAAAGAAAAAACAGATAAAATTGAATTAAAACATATTAAATTCTAATTAAATGAAATACAAATTTTCTGAAATATTTGGGTATTTTTTTAAGTAGGTAGGTATATAATTAAATTAATTTATAAGTAAAGTAAGTGTAAGAAATAAAATGTTATGGTTGGATTTAACTTATATTAAATTTTCTATATTAATTACACTCATTGAAATTTTCTTGGAATTTACATAGCTTAATTGCCAATTTTGATAATACAAATATCATTTCAGCATTTATTAAAATAAAAATCTAAATAAAAATCATTTTTTCTCTATGGGTCTTTTTCAGCCCATTTTCTTCTTAAGCTCGCAAGAGACCAAAGTCTACTTAATACCCCCATACTCCTCCTCTCACTTAGTGGACCGCCGGCCCACGTGCGGCCCAAGTGGTGCGGCCCAAACTCTCGATCGATCTCAGCCGTTCGTTTTGATGGACAGCTCAGATCAGTTTAAAATTGATGAAAACCCTAAACCTAACCCTCCCCCTCACCCTCCCCCCTAGCCGAGCCGAGCCGGCCGTCTCCTCCTCCCCCGCCCTGACACCGCCTCTTCCTCCCTCGCCCCCGATGCCGCCTCTCCCCCTCCCCCCCAGTCGGCCGACTCCCCTGCCACTGGTGCCGTCTCTTCCACCACCGCCGCCGTCCCTCCCTTCTCGCCAGCACGGCGCGAGGTGCGGCGGGGTATGGCGGCGGCGCCGCCTTTCCCATGGCGAGCGGCAGCGGCGACGCTGCCCTTCCCCCACGGCGAGCGGCGGCGGCGCCCTCCCCCCCCCCTCGGTGAGCCGCACCGAGTAGCGGCAGCGGGGCGGTGCGCCCTCCCCCAGCGAGCGGCGGCGGCGGCGCCCTCCCCCCAGCGCGACGCCCTCCCAACCCTCCCCCCCCACTCTCTTCACTTCCACTTCTCCCCCTTTCTCTCTGTGTGGTGGCGGAGGGAGGGCCGGCGACGCCCTCCCCTTCGCTAGATCGGGGGGAGGGGAGGTGCGGCGGCCGCCGATATTTTTATTTTTATTTTTTTTTGCAATATTTTCCATGGCTATTGCTAACCGAATCGGATTGTGTATGGACGAAAAACGAACGAAAATTAGATGTGACGATCGGAAAAATACGAATATTTATATTAGTTATAGATATAGATTTTGTGCTTTAGTGTCTAACTACCGATGAGTCATCACGTTGAGGTGGTTGGCGGTGGCATGCGTGGACTCGCGGTGGCTCCGTGGCTGTCGGTGCCAAGTGTTATTTCACTGTATGCTTAGAATTTATAGAATTGACACCACCCAATTATAACACAGAAAGATAATTTACCCCTTTTAATTTTGTAATGCAATATATTTAAGTAAGAAAACAAATGAATCAAAACCCCTGGAGCACTTAAACCATAAAATTTCTCAAGATATATTGCAAAACGATAGTTTTGACAACATTGCAGTTTTGCAAATTCCAGTTATTTGTACAACGTTTTTCAATCAAAACCAGTGCACTTTATTTGCAAAGAAAAATTACAGCTTCCACGGCTTATGGATTTTGTTCCTTCCAAAACGGCCCTCTTGATCCAAACATCTTTGAAAGAAGTATTCCTATCTTTTTTACCTGTTGGATTACAAATTTCGAGTGACGACTCTGTGAACCTTGTTGAACAAAGAAACAGAGAGAGAGACAGAGGACCATAACAGCATCATTTTGCACAATCCTCCTATGGGCCAAGCCTACCTTTGGAAAGCCTAATCCACACAAGTAGGACAACTGAACCAGCCCATTAGTGAGGATTAAGTCCAATGTCAACTCTTTATTTTGGATCCATACATGCAGTTTTTCACATTAACTAGAAAGGTAGCCCGCGCACATGCGCGTGCACCTAATTTAATATGTGTGAAATTTTATTACGAATATCTATATATGTGACTTTGTATTAAAATATTACTTTACTATATATAAATTATTATTTAACTTATTTAATGTGCTTTCAACGTTGGTTATGATTTTCTTCTAATTACCCTTGTAGCACATAAATTCTAAACTAAAATTACTTAAAATCGTACAGTTTTTAATTTATGAGATAATATTATGTCGAGACAATAGATGTAGTTCCTATGAAAAAATTTTGGGTATTTCAACTACCCATGGGGATATCTTTCCCCAAACATTTGCTCAAAAAGTCCAAATTTTTATCAGATTCTATTCGAAATTTTAGATATTTTCGTTCTATTAGTCCTGCTAAAATATTTGAATATTTCCATTTAGAACGGGTTTTAAACCCAACAATTTTTTAAAACATTTACATAAATTTTGAATTCTTTTCATGTCCATTTTTAATAAATTGGAGAATTCCATTCTACCAAGCATCTTTGAAATGATTTGATATCTGCAATTTGGGTTATAAATATATGTGGGTTAAGCCTACAACCTGACATGGGGTAAAATCATCTATTCTAATTATCTCTCTGGAATTGAGTATGAATATGAAAATAGAGGTCATATAATAAATGCACATTTCTATATTATTCTACAGTAAATATTATGAATTTACGATGTAGCATAGCAAGTTTTACCAAAAAGAAATAAATGAACATGGTCTTTAATTCCATATGGAATTAACTCACTATATTCACTATATTGGTAATGCCACCTCAGAGTTGTTTCACTGCTAAGATTTCTTGGTGCATTTCCTCAAAAAAAAAAAAGATTTCTTGGTGCAATCCACATGTTTGGTACTATCAGTTGGATGTTCAACTGAGCATGTTTTTTACTTTTAAAATGTTGTCTATAAAAAATTAACGCTAGATGGAGTACACATTATGACATAAAATTGTTATCATTTAAAGATTTTTTTCCTCTAATTTATTAGTGACTTCATAGATTATATATAATTTTATCTCCTAAAAATATCATTTATTGATAAAAGCACCAAAGTCAAATTGTATAGGCAAATTACCCCCATATACATGTTGAGAGAAATTAATTAAGTTGATAGAAAGTTGTTACGTGTCTAATTGGATACAAGTAATAGGTCTACAGGCTTTATTAAAAATTAAGATGTGATATTTTGATTTATAATGATGAATTTTCATTTTTTTACTAAGTGGATGCCTCAAGATGGATGTGGGTCCGGAATGTAATTTTTATGTTAGCATTTAAATATACTCAATATGGATCTTAAAGTTGATTTCACTAAGAAAATACAATAGTTCAAACAAATCATAAGTTGAATATATGATTTAAAAGATTATATTACTTTATTTATATTGTTCCCATAAATGTTAGTAAGATGAGAAAGAGAAGAAAAGGGATCATGGGAGAGCTAGCTAGACCTGTTATGTGGAGGTCCATTTGTGGTTTTTTCCCATAAAGATAATTTTAATTTCAATTATTATAAGAATAAAAATAAGAGAAAAGGATGAACGATGCACACCACATAGGGATAAGGTGGGCGAGATGTTTTTCTTAAATAAATTATTGATATATTTTTTTCAAAAAAATAAAAGATTGATATAATGACTAAAATAATGTGTTGGATGTTTAATGTATAAGGCTTCGACATTGTTGGGTGGGGGAGAGAGGAAAGGAGGTTTGTTTCTTTTTTTAAATACAAATCTCATGACAACCTAAATGGTATGCCCAACGATTTAAGTCGAAACCAATGATTATATGTTTTATTCTTAAATTTTTATTATTTACTCTATATACGAAGTGTTACAGAGTGGTTTACAAACATTTATAAGGATGGTTAATGGGTTTTAACGCCACATAGGAGCGCGAAGGGAGTTTGGGATGTTTTACGTAAGAAAAAGATATATATAATAACCTAAAATAATGTAAATCGATGAACGAATGTTTTATATCTTTTTAGATTTTCTCTAATTTAGGTGTCAAATAGATGTTTGGTAATATTTATATGATGTTTAATGGACTTATTAGGATGTGCTAGAGGAAGAATAGATCTAGTAGATTGATGGATTTTTTAGGCATGCATTTTTCTAATTTAATTATTATGGAAATAGAAAAATGAAAAAAAAATGGAAACGGAGGGATCGTACGTACATACGTTGCTGATAGATTGATGGATAGTACGTACATTGTGGAGGCGTCGTAGGGGGATTTTATTTTAATGTAAAAATAAATCTAACGGTCAAAATTAATGGGTCCACCAATTTAAATGAAAATCGATGGTCAAATTTTTCTATTTTGTTAGAGTGACATGTGGCGTCTCGAGAGCGTTTATAGGATGCCACATAGCGGCTTAGGAGTGTTTATAGGAAGTTTAATGAACTTTTAGTATATAATAGATAATAGATAGATCTCTGCAGCTTCCTTTCCTGATTCGTTAATTCCAGTATGAATTACAAATGCATTATGGATACTAGGCAATATATGTGCATTAGGATTGATATTCATTGCACCATCGTTTGGCACATGCTGGCTATAAACCATAATGCCTTTTCAGCCAAAAAAAAAAAAACTCTCAGCCCAACTTTTATATACATATTATTAGCGATTTAAAAGCTAATGCTGAAAAATAATCCACCATAAAAAAAATCACCAAATCAACTGCACAATTAAGTTTAAAAATTTTAAATTCTGGCAATGGCTTATATAAGCTGAAGGCAAACAGTAGACCAGACAGTTTGAAGAAGCTGGTTCAGTTCAGAGTTCAGGCCAATGGGGGACAGACAGTTGACCGGAGTGGCATTGCCACACTGTCTGAAGCACATCAACCAGGCCAGAGGAATCCTTTCTTTCCCTAAACAAATCTTTGTCTTGCTGCAAGATCCAACTATCTCATCCACACTACCAGCATATTCCTCCACCCATCAGTATCATTTACCAAAGATTCTCCCTCACAAAACATTTTTTTAAAATGCATAGCTAAGTTTTGGCTCATGGTAACATTGGTGCTGCGTAATGTCTGCTAAAATGCATTTTGGACCATAGGACATATCTGAAATGCTTGGGTTTTTTTTTTTTTGAAAGTAAATTTGGAATGCTTGATTGTACGAATTAGAACTTCAGGGACGGAAGTGAAGCAAATGCGTCGATGACTCATCAAACTACTACTCCCAAATCAGCTATTCTCCCAAACTAAAATGATCAGTACGTCAGTACAAATTCATTTGGTGATTTTTTTTATGGTGGTTTATATTTTTCAGTACGTCAGTACCAAGTTATTCTAGTTAACCATGAGGATGCTGGTTTTGCAATTTTTCATATTGATCTCGGAAAGGCATAGATTAATCCATCCATGATCGATCAAATCCATTCCCCAATCTGTATTATTAATGGATCAAAGAGCACATAATTTGTACAGATTCTCAGTGGCATGAAGCATTCGAGCTTGCATCAGCTGAGCACACGTCGAGGAACGCCAAGAACACGTTCGATCAAGAAGCGGCGATCACGTCGGCGGCGGCGGCGGTGTCGCAGTCGAAGCCGCAGCGGCAGCGCGGGCAGTCGGCGAAGTTGGCGAGCGGGAAGGCGGCGGAGAGAGGGCCGACGAAGAACCGGAGGTCGTCGCCGGCGCGGTCGACGCGGCCGATGCCGAGCCACGCGAACAGCACCTTCACGCTCACCCCCTCCAGCGACCGGATCGAGCCTTCCATCGCCACCCCGGCCACGCGCCGCCCGTACCGGAGCAGGTACGCGCCGCCGTCGCCCACGCGGAACTCGCAGTCTCCGCCGCCGTTGCCGTCGCCGGAGAGGCGCACCTCGAAGGAGCCGTCGGGGCGGAGCACGTACGACTCCACGCCCTCCGGGAGGATGCCGCGCGGGAAGCCGTACCGCTCCACCATCTCGTACGCCGTCGGCGTCGCCGTGAGGTTTGCGCTCCCCGGCGACGACGACGACGACGCGAGCGCCTGCGCGGCGGCGGCGAGGAGGAGGAGGAGGGCGGCGGCCGCGGCGAGGAGCTTCTTGGCCATTGTTGCTGGGTTTGTCTTAGCTGGGTGAAGAAATGTGTTGGGTTTAAATGTTTAATGGAGTGTTAATTAGGATAAGTGAGCTAATCTTTTTGGCGTGTTTGCAACCCCTAGTGATAGGCTGTCTAAGAATTTTTTTAAGGGTTGATTGGACTATTGGAATTCTTCGAGCGTGTTAAATTAGTGAATTGACTGTGGGAAGAAAAAAAAAATTACACCTTGACTTAATTTAGGCTTGTTTGGTTTGTTCCCTACTCCTTCCATCCAAAAATATAAGGCTTAAGTGCTCAACTACTTATAATGCAAAGACCAAGAAAAAAAATTAATCACCTCTTCAATTAGATCAGATCCATACATACAAGCAATATGATTTAAAGCAAATCAAATTTAAAGGATTGAGAGATGCTAGTTAATATATGTATACATAGTACATACACATCTTATATTACGAGACATGAGAAAAAATTAGTTATCCCTTATATCTTACGATGGAGGGAGTAGCAGTAAAACTTGCAAAAAAATCAGCACTCTATCACACTCTGCCATACCTTGGGTGTGTTGGGAACTTCATTCTAGTTTCCAAGACCACTACTTCATTTTCCGCGCGTACGTTTTTCAAATTGTTAAACGGTACGTTTTTTACAAAAAAGTTATATACGAAATTTGCTTTAAAAATCAAATAGCTAATATTTAATTAATCACGCGCTAATAGACTGCTCCGTTTTCCGTGCAGGGAGATGAGTTCCTAACCTCCAAGTAAAGAACACAGACATGTGACAGTACAAAATTTTGAAACAACATGTGACAGTACAAATTTCACCACGGTGGAGAATCAAACCAATGTTTGTAAATATTATTGGGACTACCTATATATTTTGTCGTTAAATTTTAACTAAGAAATTTGTACATATGAAAATATGGTACAATCACGATGTATTTACGTTATAACTTACATATAATTAATTACAAACTAACTTATAATTGTAAACTAACTATTTCACTTGACCTCATAAACTATTACTCCCTCCGCCCCTAAATATTTGGCGCTGTTGACTTTTTTAAGCATGTTTAACCGTTCGTCTTATTCAAAAACTTTTGTGAAATATGTAAAACTATACGTATACATAAAAGTATATTTAACAATGAATCAAATTATAGGAAAAGAATTAATAATTACTTAAATTTTTTGAATAAGATGAATGGTCAAACATGTTTAAAAAGTCAACGGCGTCAAATATTTAGAGATGGAGAGAGTATTTGCATCAAAGATGGATGAACGTGTTGTTTTCAACCAAAAAGAGTCTCTATCACCAATTAATTAATATACTGCTTTCAATTATGTCTCTTCACAACGTGATCTTAAATTTTCACCGGAAGTTACTCATTGTTCTTTTCAAAACTTTCCTCGAGAATTATTGAGAGTATGAGATATAAGTAACACTGGTGGAGAAACCCTTTGTAGTCCCGGTTCGTAACCCCCCTTTAGTCCCGGTTTCCAAACCGGGAGTACCAATCCGGGACTAAAGATCGCTATCTTTAGTCCCGGGTGAAATAACCGGGAGTAAAGATCGATCTTTAGTCCCGGTTGGTAACACCAACCGGGACTAAAGATGGCTCACGTGGCTGAGCCATCTTTAGTCCCGGTTGGTGTTACCAACCGGGACTAAAGATAGAGCTGACCTTTTTTTTTTGCATGCCCCTGTTGCTGCATGGTTTATATATATATATATATATATATATATATATATATATATATATATATATATATATATATATATATATATATATATATATATATATATATATATATATATATATATATATATATAAACCATGCATATATATGTTTCAATACATATATATGCATACATATATATATGTATTTATACATATATATGTTATGCAAATGCATATGTATATAGATATATA
Source organism: Oryza sativa Japonica Group (assembly GCF_034140825.1). Taxonomy (NCBI): domain Eukaryota; kingdom Viridiplantae; phylum Streptophyta; class Magnoliopsida; order Poales; family Poaceae; genus Oryza; species Oryza sativa. Next base: position 7,986,909 of record NC_089045.1, read on the forward strand.
TATGAACAAAATATATTTACATTATAGAAAATGTGTACACATGCATATAGAAACATATGTAGTCATGTATTAATTACAATCCATTATATGTCCTAGCTAGTTACGATTTCGACGTAGTAGTACTCGCTGCTAGCTCAGAAGCTAAGGACCGGTGAATTGTGTTTCCGTCGTAGTAGAATTCACCCTTGGGATCAAGGATTTCTTCGTTGATGAATCCCATGAGTTGTTCTTGAACCGCCGCGATAAATTCCTTGTGTGTGGTCAGGTTATCCCTCATGCGAATAAACTATATGAATGTATGAAATTGATTAGTAATTAAACAAGAAATCGCTACGTAATGAAATTTTGAATTTATTTGTACGTACATCGAGCTCTCTTGTGGTGATGATTTGGTCTGCAAGGCAGTGGCAATACTCGCACACGTAATAGCCGCACAAGTTAGTTCCCTGCTTTTGCTTTGCGCACTACAAATAAATGACAAACAACGAGAGATCTAATTAATATACACTTGTATGTATTTGAATCGGAGAAATATAAATGTAGAGCATGTGTACTCACAGGAAATTTGAACTTCCGCCTAAGTCTTTCTCTCCATTTGCCGCGGACCAAATGACGGAACCGATACCAAGCCCTACATGGAGTTTAAAGCTATGATTCGTAGTAGCAATTAACATAACAAGATTTTCTTAATTAACAAAGGAACTTATGACGGTACCTGTTTATAAGTTCGAAAACCTTGTCAAACGTAGACTCTTTTTTATCCATTGAGTCATATACGTTGACGGTGCAGGCCTCCAGGTCGATGCGTAAAAGCACCCAGTGGAATCTGCAATGTGCGTGGGATGCATTACATATGAAACACTTAGCAAGTTCGTACGGGAATGAAATTTGGTATGTAGGAAGACAGTAAAATTAAACTAACTCTGTGTTGTATGGCAACAGTATGAACGTCTTGTAATGCTGCGCCTTCAGGAGATGGACGAGATTGTCCTCTGTTTCTTGTGGATATTGGTCGAGCATTGCGACGTTTACTTTCCGAGGGTCGATGAATCCAGTATCGAAAACCCTCCGCCGTCGGGCCCTTTGAATCTCCATTCTACAACGATAAAAGGGAGTATATTATTTTCTATGGTCTACTTATATACAAGGACCTAATTAATTAAAGGAGACATATAGTAAGAAATCTAACTGAACGATATACTTACAAAATCCAGCAACTCATAATAGAGACGTCGAGGGCGTCCAGCTGGTATAGTTCGTAGATTCCCCTGAAATTGATCCAGAGAATGTCATCTCCTTGCAAGAAGTCCGTGTCCCTGATCCTCGCTCCGATCATCTCTCTACCGGTGGCGCTCATCTCCATGTACAGCTGATGGAACTTGTACATTTGTGTGGGTAGGGACTGCAGCAGCTCAGGCTTGACAAGCGGTTTACCGAGTTCGTACATGTATTTCACTTCCGCCTTTTCGATTGGTGCGACTCCTAGCAATTGATCCGTAGTTAGACCGGTGTCAGTAATAAATTGTTCTATCGTCATTTCTTTACCGGTCACCAACGGCTCGATCTCCTGGTTTGGTTGCTCTCCAAGCTGAGGGACTGGTTTGGACTTTCCAGAAGATGCTTTCTTCAGCGTTCGCTCATAGTCCGATAGCTTGATGGCCTCCTTGACAGATGCAGACATACCCCTGAAGAAGTTCCTGACACTGGGGTCTATAGGAATCTTCTTTTCTGGACTTCGAGGCTTGAATTGTCTCTTGACTTCTGATGCAACGTAAGCGTCAAGCTCCTCTTGCGTGCAATCGTACCCCGGGTCCTTGATCTTGGCGGCGTCAACTTTCGTCTTCTTTGTTGCCCTTGTGTGGGCAAGCGGTGGAGCTGGGGGGGCCCTTGACTTTGAAGGTGCCGGAAGAGGAGCTTGCGGGGGAGTAGGTGTAGGAGCACGAGGAGGAGTCGGTGCAGGATCCTGAGGAGTCGATGCTGGAGCCTGAGGTGGAGACGGTGCTGGCGGAGCATGAGGAGGAGACGGTGCAGGATCCTGAGGAGGAGATGGCGGAGCCGGAGGAGATGGTGCACGAGACGCCGCTTGTCGCCCAGGGAGGATGATGTACCGCCTGCGCCATAGAATAATGGCATGGCATGTGTCTCGTAGATGCGTCTCACCGTCTCCTCCAGGGTAATCCAGCTCGAGGTCCTCGTACGCGCCTTCGACCAACTCAACTTCGACCTTGGAGTATCCTGCTGGAATCGGCCTGCAGTGGTAAGTACCTGAAGGGTCCGTTGGGATGGCCATGCCCGACGCCACCTTCATGTTGTGAGAGATTATTTATTAGTAATCAACATATATAAGCAGCAACTAGCGGAATGGCTAAATCTTACCTTTATTGATAAGTTCTTCAAAGGAATATGCAGCTCACATGGTGTCCGCTGAGTGATGTCATCAACGGGACAGGTCGATTCGTCCTGTGTTTGCATGGCGTCCATGCTCTGTGATCCTACCTGCCCCGTTGAGGCGCAGCTGCTACGGTTTCCTGACGGGCTCACCATTGCAGGAGGAATGGTCGGCTGGGGATCATGGGACCGATGTGCGGCCATGCGTTCATCAACCTTCCTTGCCACCTCCTCTTGCATGTTGAGTTCGTAGCTCGATACCCGGAACTCTAGGTCTGCAATCTTCGCCTCGGTATCTCTCTTGCTCCTCATCCGACTCCTGTACGTGTGGATGTCCTCCTTGAAACCAATCTTCCAAGGAATCACCCCTTTCCCTCGAGTTCGTCCTGGATGCTCTGGAGTCTGCAGGGCGAGTGTCAGCTCGTCCCTATCTCTGTCTGGTCGGAACGTGCCCTGAGAGGAGGCTTCCACTGCATCTGTTAGTCGTCGCGCAGCCTCTTGTATCTGATAGCCGAAGACCAGTGAGCCATCAGCTGGGTTGAGCGTTCCACCGTGAGCATAGTACCAGAACTTCGATCGTTCCGGCCAATTGGCTGTTGCCGGTTCGATACCCCTCTCAATCAAGCTAGCCTCCATCTGCTCCCACTTCGGCATCGCGACGCTATAGCCTCCTGACCCCAAGTGGTGATGGTACTTCTTCTTGGCGGCATTTTCTTTGTTTCTTTCCATCATCGCCTTCCCTTGTTCACCTGTCTTATATGCAACGAACTCGTCCCAGTGATCCCTTAGCTTTGGGAATGTGTCGAAGTTCGGTGTCTGCCCCTTCAGTATATACTTCTGGTACAGATCTCCCTTGAAGCTCTGAAATTGTTCTGCCATTTTCTTCAGAGTCCACCTTTTCACTTTGTCCTCTGTACCCGCAGGAAGGGTGAATGTCTCGAGCATTGTGGTCCACAGCATCTCTTTCTCCGAATCTGGGACAAAGCTCTCATGATCTCCGCGTGCCCTTGTTCTTCGCCAGTACACCGTACTGACAGGCACGTTATCCCGCACAACCCAACCGCTGTGACGTACATAGTTCTTGGCGGCTTCGGCCGGGGCACTAGGACGTCCATCTTCTTCCACTTCCGTTATGATGTGCCGACCCTCAAGCTTCTTCGCTGCACCTCGTTGCCCGCGTGCCCTCTTCTGTCCAACGGAGGGTTGACTACCACTAGCCTCCTCCTCCTGGTTCCCCTCCACATCCCTTTCCACGTGCCCCTGCTGGTTCCCCTCCGCATCCCTCTCCACGTTCCCTTCCTCGTTCAAGTACTGGTTTGGATCCTCGTTCCCCTCTTCTTCATTCCAGTACTGGCTGCTTCCCTCCGCGATTGTATCGTACAATATCTGTTCCTCATCGCGGTCAGCCATCTGTTGATACAAGAAACATCTGCTAAGTCACGAGACATTTATGTTTTAACAATCTAAGTCATGTATGCTAAGTGTAAATGTCGTACATTAGAACCCTACACAACCTTACGTGCTAAGTCTAATTACAAATCGTGATATAAGCTAAGTCTAGGTGACGTATATTATACAACCCTAGCTAGTAAATAATTATATACTAAGTCTAATTACAAATAAAATAATCTTATATTAAAACTCAAATAATATTACATGCTAATACTAAAATAGTCATGTATATGCTAAGTGTTTCGTGCGTATATGCTAAGTCTAATTAAGACTACAATAGTCAATTGCTACTTATCGCACCAATTCCGTAGTCAATAATTACATACCAAGTCTAATTACAAATAAAGTAATATTATATTAAAACTCAAATAATATTACATGCTAAGACTAAAATAGTAATGTATGCTAAGTGTTTCGTGCGTATATGCTAAGTCTAATTAAGACTACAATAGTCAATTCCTAGGAGTCGCACCAATTCCGTAGTCAATAATGTCATACTAAGTCTAATTTGCAATAAAATAATCTTATATTAAAACTCAAATAATATTAGAACACTACACAATCTTATATGATAAGTCTAATTACAGGTCTAATAATCTTAATTAATTGCATTACAAATATAACAATCATTTATATTATTACGTCACTTGCCTGCTCCAATTCCTTCTAGGGCTAGCTCTTCCACTCAGGCTTGACGGACGACTCCGACAACACGTCTTTTCTGCAAGATAAAAAAAAATGTATTAGGATAAATGCGAAGTAACATATATATATATATATATATATATATATATATATATATATATATATATATATATATATATATATATATATATATATATATATATATATATATATATATATATATATATATATATATATATATATATATATATATATATATATATATATATATATATATATATATATATATATATATATATATATATATATATATATATTGCATTTCACGTTAACGTTCGTCCTCGTTCGTTCGCTCGTTCACGTTCGTTCGATCGTTCTCGTTCTCGTTCACGTTGTCGCGGCAACGTACGTTGACGTGTTCGTTCTCACTCTCGTTCGTTCGATCGTTCTCGTTCTCGTTCGTTAACGGCGGTGTGGCGGCATCGGGGCGGCGGTTGGCGCGGCGGCGTGGCGACGGCGGCGGCGGCGTGGCGTTGTGGGGCCGTGGCGGCGGCGGCGTGGCACGGCGGCGGTGGCGTGGCGTGGCGGCGGTGGCGTGGCGTGGCGTGGCGGCGGCGGCGTGGCGTGGCGGCGGCGGCATTGCGCGCGCGGCGGCGAAGGCGGCGGCGGCGTGGCGACGGCGGCGGCGGCGTGGCGTTGGCATGCGGCGGCGGCGTTGCGCGGCGTCGAAGGCGGCGGCGTCGAAGGCGACGGAGAGAGATCGAGATCGGAGAGATCGAGATGCATGAAGGGAGATGCGGCGGCTCTCACCCCAGAGATGCGGCGGCTCTCACCCCAGAGATGTGGCGGCAGCGGAGGAGGCGGAGGCGACGGCGAGGACGACGAGCTCGAGACGACGGCGAGATACGGCAGCGTCGGCACGGGGATTTGCCCTAGGCAGTGGCGGCGAAGGAGAGAGGCCGAGAGAGATCGATCGGCCGAAAACGTTTAAGTGTTGGTGAAGAAGACGAGGGCGCACCGGGAATATATATACCCCTGGATCTTTACTCCCGGTTGTTCTCAACAACCGGGACTAAAATCTTTACTCCCGGTTGTTGAGAACAACCGGGACTAAAGATATCTTGATATCTTTAGTCCCGGTTGTTGAGAACAACCGGGAGTAAAGAAAAGATCTTTAGTCCCGGTTGTTCTCAACAACCGGGAGTAAATATCTTTTCCCGCTATTTCGAAATTATTTTTAAACCCGGTTAGGGTTAAGAACCGGGACTAAAGATTATAGCACTGCATATGATTTTCGCTTACATATGTGTTTATAAAATAGAAGTTAATGCATTAACATTATTTAAAGTACAAAGATTGATGACAATTACTTCGAAAAATTATTTTTGTCTGTAATAAATTAAGTGGATAAATCGTAATAAGCAAATATATGACTTATAATTAATAAAAATTCCAATATATATATATTCTTAGCATATATATGAATGATATTATTATATTGGTAAAAACTCTAATTAAGATATTAATGTACATACTGCATGATTTAAAATTAATAAAAATTGTAATCATCATATGTACTTAGCGTAGGAATTATATTAAATTAAATGCTAAAAACTCTAATTAACATATGTAAATGCCACATGCATGATTTAAACCTTTTAAAAATTCGAATAGTCATATATAAGTAGCATATGAAAGATAGTAAATTAAATTGTGAAAAACTCTAATATATGAATGATAGTTTTAAAAATATATTAAATTTAATACTTTTAAAAATTCTCCAGTCAATTATAATTAGCATATGAATGATAGTAAATTAAATGTTAAAAACTCTAATTAACATATGAAATTGCCACTTGCGTGATTTAAAACTTTTAAAAATCCTCTAGTCAATTATAATTAGCATATGAATGCTAGTAAATTAAATGTTAAAAACTCTAATTAACATACATATGAAATTGCCACCTGTGTGATTTAAAACTTTTAAAAATTGTAAGTATCACATAAAACTAGCATATACATGATTTAAACTTGTTGAAACCTCTAATAATCGTGCGTAATTAACATATGCCATACATCAATTGATTTATATGGATAATCAATACATCCAAAATAGTTTACATCGTGTACACAATAATTACGGCACGTACTTTCTCCTCACTATTGTTCCCTCCTTGTGATCGCTGCGTGAGTAAGGGGTGTCTTCATTTGATAGGAGGATGCTAGGGTCAATCGTCACCGTGAAAGGGGGTTGCCCATCCAACTGATCGTAATCCTCGTCAGTCTTGTCCTCAACTCCGACGATTTTTCTTTTGCCTGGGAGAACCACTTGACGCTTAGGCTCATCAGGCCCTCTGCCCTTCTTTCCTTTGCTAGACATGTCCTTCACGAAAAAGACTTGCGTTACATCATTGGCAAGGACAAAAGGTTCGTCCGAGTATCCAACCTTGTTAAGGTCAACAGTTGTCATCCCACTGTCATCAATCATTACGCCTCCACCAGTCAACCTAACCCATTGGCACCGGAACAGAGGAACCTTGAGAGGACCATAGTCAAGTTCCCATATGTCCTCGATGGCACCGTAATACGTGGCAGTTGTTCCATCGTGTCCCATGGCATCGACACGAACAGCGCTGTTTTGGTTCGTGCTCTTCATGTCTTGGGCTCTCGTGTAGAATGTGTACCCATTGATCTCATATCCCTGGAATGTCGCGATCGACCCAGACGGTCCCCTCGCCAGGAAGGCAAGTTGTTGGTTGATCGACTCGTTACCCATGAGATGTTGTCGTAGCCACGCGGGGAAAGTATCAATGTGATGCCGTGTAATCCATGCATCGGACTTACCGATGTTCCTGGCGCGAACTAGAGCCAAGTGCTCCTCGATGTAAGGAGCTACCAATGAAGAGTGTTGCAGAACAGTGAAATGGGCTTTACGGAATAAATTGTTGTCTACCGTCATTATTGCTTTCCTTTCGAGAGTTCCCTTTCCCCGTAGTCTCCCTTCATGGCGTGATTCAGGTACCCCGATTGGGCGAAGGTCTTCGATAAATTCTACGCAAAATTCGATGACCTCCTCTGTTCCATAACCCTTGGCGATGCTTGCCTCTGGACGAGCACGGTTACGAACATACTTCTTCAGAACGCCCATGTACCTCTCGAAAGGAAACATGTTGTGTAGGTACATAGGCCCGAGAATACGGATCTCTTTCACAAGGTGACAAAGCAGATGCGTCATTATATTGAAAAATGAAGGTGGAAATATCAACTCAAAACTGACGAGACATTGCACCACTTCATTCTGAAGGGCTTCTAATCTATCCGGATCGATGACCTTCTGCGAAATTGCGTTCATGAATGCACATAGCTTTGTTATTGTTGCCCGGACATTGTCTGGAAGGATACCCCTTATTACAACTGGTAGCAGTTGTGTCATCAACACGTGACAGTCATGAGACTTTAGGTTTGTGAACTTCTTCTCCTTCGTGCTTATTATTCGCTTGATATTCGTGGAGTATCCAGACGGTACCTTTATGCTCTCCAAGCATTCAAACATACTTTCCTTCTCTGCCTTGCTAAGAGTGTAGCTGGCTGAACTCAAGTAATGGCTTCCTTTCTCCTTTGGTTCCGGGTGAAGGTCGCCGCATTGTTCCATATGCTTCAGATCATTACGTGCTTCCAGTGTATCTTTCGACTTTCCGTATACACCTAGGAAGCCAAGAAGGTTTACGCAAAGGTTCTTAGTGAGGTGCATCACGTCGATTGCGTGGCGTACGTCCAAGAATTCCCAATATGGTAACTCCCAAAATATAGAGTTCTTTTTCCACATCGCCGCGTGACCATCTTCGCTCTCTATATGCTGGCTTCCAGGCCCCTTTCCGAACACTACTTTAAGATCTTTAACCATAGCAAACACTGTTTTCCCGCTGCGATGTTTAGGCTTCGTACGGTGGTCGGCCTTATGTTCGAAGTGCTTGCCTTTCTTCCGTACCGGGTGGTTTGCTGCAAGGAATCGACGATGACCCATGTATACAACCTTCCTACAGTGCTTAAGATACGTACTTTCTGTTTCATCCATACAGTGAGTGCAAGCCTTGTACCCCTTGTTGGACTGTCCGGATAGGTTGCTAAGTGCAGGCCAATCGTTGATGGTTACGAACAGCAGCGCTCGTAGGTTAAACTCCTCCTGTTTGTCCTCGTCCCACACGGGGACACCTTCCTTCTTCCACAACTGTTTAAGATCTTCTACCAGTGGTCTTAGGTACACGTCGATGTCGTTACCAGGTTGCTTGGGGCCTTGAATAATAATCGGCATCATTATGTACTTCCTCTTCATGCATAGCCAGGGGGGAGGTTGTAGATACACATCGTAACGGGCCAAGTGCTATGGCCGCTGCTCATCTCTCCAAAAGGATTCATGCCATCCGTACTCAAACCAAACCATATGTTTCGTGCGTCCTTTCCAAATTCTTTAAATTTTCTGTCGATGTTTCGCCACTGCGAACCATCGGCGGGGTGTCTCAGCATCCCGTCCTGTTGACGCTCTTCAGCGTGCCATCGCAACATTCTAGCATTCCCCTTGTTCCTGAACAAACGCCTTAGCCGTGGTATTATAGGGAAATACCACATCACCTTAGCAGGAATTCTCTTCTTTGTTAGCTGCCCGTCAACTTCTCCTGGATCGTCCCGTCTAATCTTGTATCGTAGTGCTTTGCAAACAGGGCATGCTTCTAGGTTCTCATACTCCTCACCGCGATATAGGATACAATCGTTCGGACATGCGTGAATCTTATGAACTTCCAGTCCTAACGGGCAGACTATCTTCTTAGCCTCGTACGTTGTCTCGGGCAATTTGTTTCCCCCCGGAAGAATGTTCTTGACGAGTTTCAATAAATCGCCAAATGCCTTGTCACTAACCCCATTTTTTGCCTTCCATTGCAACAACTCCAGAGTGGTATCCAACTTTTTGTGCCCCTGCTCGCAACCTGGGTACAACGAAGTTCTGTGGTCCTCCAACATCTTGTCCAATTTATGGGCCTCCTTTTCACTTTCGCAGTCTTCCCTGGCGTCCTGCAACATCTGACCAAGATCATCCGCAACGTCGTTACCATCAGCAGCTATTTCCTCCTCGCCCGTTTGATTTCCTTCAAATCCAACATACTGAGCAAAGTCCGGAATATTGTCGTCTTCCACTTCATCTTCTTCCATTTCAACACCTTGCTCTCCGTGGGATGTCCAACAATTATAGCTTGGCATGAACCCCGACTCAAACAAGTGGAAATGAATAGTCCTGGATGCAGAATACTCCTTCTGATTCTTACACTTATTGCATGGACAACAAATAAAACCCCTTTGCCTGTTAGCTTCGGCCACTCTCAAAAAATAGTGCACGCCGTCAATAAACTCTTTGGACCGCCGGTCAGCGTACATCCATTGCCGATCCATCTACATGAGTCAAAAAAACCGCACACAAATAATTATTCTTACAATAATGACAGTCATACAATAATTATAAGATATCTTTATTCATACAAAAATCATAAAATATTACACCAAATAATTCTTAAAAACTATTTGTAAAGTTTTAAACTAATTTTAATGTGTTTTACTTCCTTTAATTTTTATTTTAGTTTGTTTTCTATTCTTTAATATTAACTTTCACTAGAGTTTTCCTTCTCAACTATTTTATAAAACCTTGTTTAGCAAATGAACTAAATTTCTATATATTCTTTCTTCCCCACACACATTTTCTCTCTCATCAACTTACAACTAAATTTTGGAGACAAAAAAAGTGTGCAAAACATAGGTGCAAATGTAGTATGACAAAAAAAACATTGGAGGATGAAGTTGCAAACCTTTTAGGCACCTCCGATTTGTATGTAATCACCAAAATAAATTCAATAGAAATTTTGGCATGACCTCCCCTCTTTTTTGAAGAAATTTTGAAGCTTGCTCGGGCAGCTGGAGGAGGAAGAAGACATATATATAGGGGTGGGACTTTAGTCCCGGTTGGTAGCACCAACCGGGGCTAAAGATCACCGGGATCTTTAGTCCCGGTTGGTATTACCAACCGGGACTAAAGTTAAGATCTTTAGTCCCGGTTGGTGCTACCAACCGGGACTAAAGATCCCGGGGGGGCCTGACAGGTCCTGACAGCATTCGAACCGGGACTAAAGATGATCTTTAGTCCCGGTTGGTAACACAAACCGGGACTAAAGATCAAATATGCCCGTTACCCTTTTGAACCGGGACTAAAGATCATCTTTAGCCCCGGTTTTTATTGCATCCGGGACTATTGTGGAAATCGGCCGACCGACGAAAGATGGTTTCTCCACCAGTGTAAGGAGATTCCTAATGGGGGCGTGTGCGCTAGCTGCATAACTGGCGCAGCCACGCACGCCCCCCTCTCGGCCTCTTCTCCTCAAATAACGCTGATTAGTGTTGATGACCATTAATTAGCGCTAATAATAATTGTTAGTATAAGTTTTTTTAAATAATAATACATACATAAAACTTTTAACTCAGATTTAGAAAACTTTCGTCTCGGATTTGAAACTCTCAATCTAGATTTGAAAACTTTCAACCCAAATTTGAAAACTTTCGACTCTAGATTTGAAAACTTTCAACTTGATATTTGAAACTTTTAATTCTGATTGAAAAATTTTCTAGTCAAAATTTGAAAACTTTCAATTTAAAAGATTTGAAAACTTTGAAATCAAAGATTTGAAAGTTTTCAAATCAAAATTTGAAAACTTTCAACTCAAATATTTGAAAACACATGCACTGAAAATTAAAAAAAATGCGGAAAAAACAATGAAAAATCTGAGGAAATCTAAAAAGAAAAAGAAAATTGCAAAAAAAGAAAAACAAAGGAAGAGATGGGCTACGTGTGGGCGTGGGCCGCGTGTAACGCATGGACCAGAAACACGCGCGACTTGCGCCGATGGCGTGTACGCACTAATTAGCAATTTCATATAAGTAACTAAAGGTGTATGCTTGTTAGGAATGTCGATTTATCGAAGGCCTGCAACTAATGGCCCATATAGTTCTCAGCCCATTAGCAGCGATTTTGTTCTTTCCTCCCATTTCCCAAACTTTTTACCCTCTCGTTTACGCATGCACACTTTCCGAACTGCTAAACAATACGTTTTTGGTAAAACAAATTATGGGAAAGTTTCTTTAAAAATTATATTAATTATTTTTAAATATTTTTACCTAATACCTAATTATTAATGCGCTAATAGGTCACCTCATTTTCCATGAGGAGAACATAAGGTTCGAACTCAGCCCTTACCTGCCGAAATCAGAAGACACTCATTTTTTTATTTTTTTTGGGAAAGAAAGAGAACGATTTCTTGTCAGAAATTCTCGTACTGTCGCTCAGTGAATCGCTGCTAACCTGAACAGGTTGTAGAACTGCTACAGTGTCTGACGAAACTGAAGAAAACGGACAGAGCAAGCGACAGGGTTTGTGCTGCAAACTTTCAGCAACGTCTTGGCTTTCTTTTTCCTCTTATTCGGTCAAGGAACTGAAAAGAAACGGATGAAACGCTCAATTGAATTCTGGTGCCTCCGGACTATTTTCAGTGGCGCTCACATCCATGACAAAATAGCAGAAACATGCTGAGTGCAGCTAGCTGCAAGCTGAATACTCAGCATTACACCACCTGCTCTGACATTCCTCTCTCATTTCTGTTACTCCATCTATTTCAAAATATAATAACTTTTATCTAGATTCGCAGCTAAAACTTACTATACTTTAGAACAAAGGGAGTACTAGAAATGCAGCAGGGAACATTACAGAGCATCACCTCACACCTCTGCAAGATCTAAACTAATAGCTGTATATCAAACCTTTTTTCTTTAGCTCGCGCAGATGCTCCCACCCCACCATCTGGCTAAACAACACATGCTAAACACCAAACCACCTCGACCAACTAATGCTAAAGGAAAATCATAACCACACTGATTGAACCAAACTTTTGCGATGTCCACCACTAAAGACCACATAATTTAAATGTCTTGTAGCAAATTTCGCCTAGTTTTATCATACAGCCATGGGTCCTCTTCTACGAAGCAATGACTCTTCTTTTTTCTTTTTTTTTTGACTGAGCAATGACTCTTCATTGTAACCTTCTGCCATTGAAGTTCCATCCAAGTTTCTCTCCGAACACTTCACATGCCACTTGCTTTAGCAGTTGCGATCCCTATAGTAGTCATCTTTGCGTTCGCTTCTCCTTGTGCAAAATGGCCCAATAATCAATCCGGTCGCAAATATAGTATATTATCGATTCTGTAGGATCTTTTGGCATTTTATTTCTAAATGAAAGCATGCAGCATTTCAAGTATTCAATATAGACTATTTTTTTTGCCCACTGAATTCCCTATGGATATATGTAAACCATATATATCTATCTATCTATCTATTATATACTAAACGTCCATGAAACTCCCTATAAACACTCTCAAGCTGTCACGTGGCTCCCTCAAAACACTCTCATGTTGCCACGTGGCACTCTAATAAAATAGAGAAAGCAAGCAGCGTTTCAAGTATTCAATATAGACTAATTTTTATGCCCACGGAATTCCCTATATGGATATATGCAAACCATATTAAATACACACACACATATATATATATATATATATATATATAGTAAATTTGTTTGGTGCTCCATGGTGCCCGGGCACCATTGTTGAAATTGAGTATATAACCAATTCAAATGAGTATGAAACTTTTTCAATTATTTAGGTATTAACATTAACTACTTTACTAACTAGTTCAAAGCAAGTTTGAACTGAATTTGAACTTGTTTTTGTTAGATTTTGATTCTAGGTATATAGCATCCATACATATAATTAGTTAGGTATGTAATCATGAATTGTGAAATAAAGTTAAATTTGAGTTGTTTTGTTGATAGATATATGTATGAATCGAATTCTTATAACTAGGTATATACTCACAATTTAAAAATTTTGAAAAATTTGAGTAATTTTGTGCATTTGAAACCATGGTGCCCGGGCACCATGGTGCCCCATATGAGTGTCATATATATATATATATATATATATATATATATATATATATATATATAGATATATATATATATATATATATATATATATATATATATATATATATATATATATATATATATATATATATATATATATATATATATATATATATATATATATATATCTCTTCTAATTACAGAAGTTGTTGATGGTTTTGCTATTTTTGCATTCCACGAATATATGAGGCTAATCTTTATGCAACCATTTATGAGTAAACAAAAATGCCATCCGTCGACATGAACGCTCTTCTTCTGTGTACTGTTACTAGACAACCAAAAAATAAAAAAAAAACATTTTATCCATGCACACAAAATTTTCTCTCCCCATGTATTAAAGTTCTTATAAAACATCACCACCCATTTCCATCGTCTCTCTCAAATTATCGCAGCTCTCAACATAACCCATTACAATCTTCTTCTGACAATTCCTAAGGAGGTACCACGACGTATGTATCGTGAATTAATCTCGTTGGTACCTCGCAGTACCTCCCGTGACAGTAACAAAATGACGTAATTGATTACTCTTACTTGAACACATCAAATAAACAACACTGCAACAAATTAATTAAGAGAAATGATGAATCAATCGATCGCCGGCGGCCGTCAGTTGCACTGGGGGCTGACGGCGAGCTGGTCGGCGGCGACGGTGGCGGTGTAGAGGCCGACGTGGAGCTTGATCTGGTCGCCGTCGACGTCGACCTCCGAGATGCGGAACCACGCGAACGCCTCCTTCACCTTCACCCCCTCCAGGGAGGTGATGGAGCCGGCGGCGATCTGGCCGGCGACGCGGCTGCTGTAGTGGAGCACGTACTTCTTCGCCGCCCGGAACTCGCAGTCGCCGGCGAGGTACACCTCGAAGGAGGACCCGTCGTCGCCGAGCTTGTACCCCTGCACGCCCTGCGGGAGGATGCCGACGGGGAACCCGAACCTCTGCAGCATGTCGTACGCCGTCGGGTCGGCCGACGGCGACGACGGCGAGGTCGAGTTGTCGGCTGCGCCGGCGATGGATACGAGGAGGGTGGATGCAAATGCCACCATTGCGAGGAGGAAGATGAGTTTCGCCATGTTTGTGCTAAGCTTAGCTTGGAGTATACTACCGAGTGAAGTGTATGACCAAGATGTGTAGGTGAGTGGTGATATACTATATTTATGCCCTTTTATAGATATATCCAAATGATAAATGGTGAGTATATTTTGAATTTGGAGTATGGTAATTGCAGGATGAATCAGCTTCTAAAGATACATATACAATAAATATATTGCAATCATCAGAAATAAGCTAAAGATAAGTACAAGACAGATGAGGCATGCACTTGTTACTGGATATACCACCTGAATTGAAATGTGATACTCCTACGATATAATTTGCTAATGTATAGTAGGGGTCAGGGTTTTATCTTTCGGTTTAGTTGTTTGTATCGGTGGTGGCCGAAATAGTACCGTCCGAAATTATATGAATTTTAAAATAAAATTTGATCAAATTTGAACAAAATATTACTAAATTGATGGAAAAAATAAAAAAAATAAAAATTTCGGCCGAAATAATATCATATCGGGGTTCGATAGAACCGAAATGATCCGAAATTGTGAACCCTGGTAGGGGTTATAGTTTGCAGTTTATTTTGCATATTTCTGCCAAGGCGCGCCGGAATCTACAATTTTTTGGGAACGTTTTTTTAAACAAATTGAACAATTTTTGACCAAACTAAAAAAAAGAAAAAGTTGGAAGTTGGGCAAAATAGCGTCATGCGGGGGGAATTTCAAGAATGACCTCCCTCTCCTTAATTTACCGTTTAAATTTAGATGAGAGATCTCTCCTATATCCTCCTGGTTAAACCTGTTGTAATTCTTCTTTGTATTTATCCTCTTTTAATATAATTCTTTACTGGGGGTTTTCTCTACCGTGTTCTCCATCAAAAATTATGGACCGAAATTGCAAACACTGATATTGGGTTAGCTGCAACATGAGCGAGAAACTGTACCACTATAAAGGACATGTTGAGTAGTTAAGGCTCTGTTTGGATCCAAATCGGATGTTTGGACACAAATTAGAAATAATAAACGTAGACTAATAACAAACCTTGGAATAATTCGTGAGACAAATCTATTGAGCCTAATTAATCCATAATTAGCCTATGTGATGCTACAGTAAATATATGCTAATTATGGATTAATTAGGCTTAAAAAATTTATCTCGTGAATCAGCTCTCATTTATGCAATTAGTTTTATTATTAGTCAACGTTTTAATACATCCAATTAGTGTTAAAACATCCGATATGACATAGACTAAAATTTAGTCTCTGGATCCAAACACCACCTAAGCCCACTCCGCACACGTGGGTTATCCATGTAGACAAATCATCATTTTTGACAAATATTGTATACAACAGTTGAAACAAGAAATGTATATAAGTGTATCCATTGAATTTCTACCCCCCCTCCTCGCGCGTCTCTCCTCCCTTTTCTTTTCCTTTTCCAAATTTTTTCAACCATGCCTCCTATATTTTTGTCTCCTTAGCCTCAAAACCTCCTAGCTCGACGATATCCTTAAATGACTTCAAAGCCTTGTAATTAACCCATGCAATCTCCATTGATGTCTAGTGGCCTGGCGACCGTTGCCCCCAATACCATTAGTCACCAGATCTACTAACTCTGGCCACTTGGCGTATCTAGATTTTAGGGTACAAACGGTCCGACTTATAGAAAAAATTATAAAACACCATAAATTTAACTATGCCAATATATACTATACGACTAAAAATATTTAAAGAAGATTACTTCCTCCGTCCTAAAATATAAGCATTTTTAGAATAGTGCGAAGTCAAACTTACTTTTTTAAATTTTGACTATATATTAATAACAAAAAATTTTAAAATATTAATTATGTAAATCTGATGTTACTATATATATTTATCATTAAACGATCTGATTGCTTAATCATTAGTCACCTGCCAATACGGCTACACCAATCCCTTGCATCTTGCTTGCACGCTAGCTAGCTAGCTGTTGCGCCCACACGTACGTCGGAAAGCCAGTCGCCGCACCCTGCCACCGGGCGGAAGCCGCCGCATCTGCATCCTGCAGGGTCGCTGATGCTGCCCTGACCTAGTGCCCTCGTACCCTAGCCAAGCCAAAGGCCGGCCGGAGAGACGCAGCGTACGTGTGGACGCAGCAGGCGTGCAAGCAAGATGGCAGGCGCCCACACACGCACGGAGTTCGTTGCGGAGAGACGCGAAGGGGATAGACGCAACGACCATCGCTTCGACTTCGCCTCTTTCTTTCTTTTCTTTTTTTTCTTTTTACTAGAAAAAAATACTCGTGTATTATAACGGGTGAATGTTATTTTAATCTTATTATTGCTATACAGTTTAATTAAGTCTTATTATTGTTATACAGTTCAGCTAAGGTAAAATTCAATATGAGAATTCGTTTGGATATATATTTTTCTATAAAATCATGAATTGCAATTATGAGTTCGATCATCTCAAGTTAGCGTGTTATTTTTTAAAAAAGAGATTTCTTATACGACCCCTATTATATTTCTAAAAACGAATGAATTTAAAACCTGACTCAAATACGGATATGTATTTTTAAAAGCGAACGAACTTAAAAACCAACTTATACACGGATGACGTATCAAAGTACTGACAAAAACATCTTCAATTTTTATTATAATAGAGATTACAAGTATAACTACCTGAGCCTTGGGCCAAATAATTTTTGGGTGGTCCGGGACCACTAGGACCACCCGTTAAATCTGGCCGCTCTATCGACTGTAGGACCATAATCTTTATGGACTAGTATAGTATACCATAATTACCTTCATACATGTTGTTGTATGGGTTAGACAAATTCCTTCCAGGTAGAGCAATATTGTGTTATATCTATTATGATTGGATTCTTTCCCAAGTTGACTCTATTAATGCATTACTCTCGTAGAGTTAACCGCAAAGTGAGTTCCCTTTGGCATTTTCAATTGGAAACCATGCACATCAGTAATTTGAGTAATTTGTTACTGTACCACCAGTAGCCAGCACATCAGCACGAAACTGAAACCCAAACCGTGCCACGTTATAGGGCATATTCAATAGTTAACCCGATATTGCATTGCGTAAGTACAGTTGTCCATGCAACCTGAATTCATGTACAATAGTTACAATAGAAGATGGTTCTCCAAGAATTAATTTATCTATCGAATTTTTATCCCTCCCCCCCCCCCACCCCCAACCCTACCTCGCCCCCATCTCTCTCATCCCTTGTTTAATTTGTTTTTCCCCTTTTTGCCCATCTCCTATCCATAATGGAGCCTCGAAAGCCTCCTCCATTCAATGATTTTCAGTGATGACTCCGAAAAACCAAGCCATTGGTCAAAACCCAACACCTCCAATGTTTGATCTCCAAGCACATCTGTGTGCCCCTAAGCCCACACCACCCTCATATATTGGCATCACCCCTCATTCTTCAGACTATCCGTCACCCTGAGCCCTTGTTCGTCAAATTCCTCCACCCACTGTCACTATATCCACTATATCTTGACCGTCGACTACTTTTGACGGCATTGTTAAGGTTACAGGTCGCCATCCACCGTGAATAATTGGTAATCAGGGATTGATTTTCCAATGTATGATCTTTATTATTGTGTGTTGTCTTTTGATTCCTCCATCGCTAAGGGAAAGAGTTAAATCTTCTCTCTCTCTCTCTCTCTCTCTCTCTCTCTCTCTCTTACACACACACAGCATATCATGCTCCAGTATACTAATTACCTTTATGCATGTCCTTACATGGTTAGATAAACTCCATCCAAAATATTCAATGGTATGTATATGAGGTTTTCTCCCATCCTCATATACCTCCTCATACTTAAAATATCTCTCTCCATAAATAGATGTACTAAAACTAATCTTGCAGGTTTGAATAGGAGTGGAAACTCATCCTTGCCTATGTTCCTCACTTTTTTTTTGGTTTTTCCGAGGTATAGGTATATATACTACTAGTTGATACCTCACGCTTTATTGCGGAATATATGAATGAATATATGTTTAAATAATGTGGGGATCTATAATGATTTAACATTGCTTGCATGTTGAGTTCTAAAAATATAACAAAATTGTAAATGATATGTCATGTTTGTATGATATTTAAAATACTCTAGATACTAATTTCTAGTAAATAATGATGTTGCATACCTGTATGTGATTTAAAATAATCTAGATAATAATTATTGCTAGTGGGTAATGATGTGGCACACTTACATATTGAGTTTTAGAAGTTAGTGGGTTTTAACTTTATAGTAAAATAAGATTCAATAGGTATATACCTAGTGTATATCTCTTGAAGTTATATATATATACTTAAGAGGTATATACCTCTCATTGGAGGAGGTATCTATCGTACGTGATCGTTCCGGTGTTTTCCTTCCCTCTCCGGGCACAGTGCAAGACTGCTCTATTGGGCAAAGAGAGTTTTTTTTAAGGAAAAACAGCACGAGACTGTGCCTTTTCATTGAATATAGCGGGAGAAAAATACAACCCCTAGTGATAAAAAAGGAAAAATTTAATACAGCTATACACTATACAAGAAGCGGTAGGAGCTCTCGCAGCCTCTTAGCGCCGACTAGCATCCAAAGCCTAGCCTCTTCTTTGATTTTAGCAAGCGGGTATGTAGTTGTGGACTCCTTGTGCTCGAAGATCCGCTGGTTCCTTTCCTTCCAAATTTCCCACACGACGAGGAGGATGAGGGTGCGCAGTCCCTTCTTAGGCACCTCTGCCATGTTTACCTGATTTTCCAACCATTCTAGGACCGACTGAGTAGCTGCCCAGTGGCCGGGTTCAAGAAGTTAGCTACCCACCCAGCTGGCTATAGAGGTCCATATCCTTTTTGAGTATCGACATTCAGCAACAAGGTGTAGAGCCGTTTCATCATCTCTTTTGCAAAAAGGACAGCATATGTTATTCTGCCAGCCCCTGGTCGCAAGTCTGTCAAAGGTCCACACTCTGTTTTGGATAATAAGCCAGGCATGAAGCTTGCATTTCCCAGGTGCCCAGACCTTCCAGATCAGCGAGTCGAAGGTTGTGCTGGAACCCCCAAAACATTGCGCTTGATAAGCTGAGGATGCCGAGTAGTGTCTGTCACTGGTGAACTTCCAACCGATCTGATGGGGCTGTTCGTCACTCAGATGCACGTTGCGGACCGCAATCCACAAGGCCACAAGCTGATCAATGAGCTCAAGCGCGATTGGCGGGATCGCTTCTAGGTCCAGATCTCCAACCCATGAGTCGTTCTCCTTTCCCTAGCGTAAGGATTTTCCTTTTCTCTTAGAGATTGCGTAAGCAAGTGGCATGGCGTCTTTTGGCCTACGTCCATCAGCCCAAGGCGAGTCCCAGAAGCGAGCTGTGTTTCCATTGCCGATCGATAGATTTGTTGCCGCTGCGAAGAGGGTCTTGTCAATTTCATCAGAAGGCATCTCGAGGCCCACCCAAGGCTTGCTCGGGTCTTTCTATTCATGCCATAGCCAGCGCAGCCGAAATGCCCTTGTGAATTTCTCCAAGCTCAGTATGCTGAGGCCTCCCTATCTGGTTGGCATGCACGTCCTTACCTTTACATTTTCCACCCGTGATGTCCCCCGTGCCAGCCCAAAGGAAGCGCCGCCGTTGTTATTTATCCAGTTGCTCCAAGGCGCTCGGCAAAGAGAGTTTTCACCCCCACTAACTTTCTGCGAGCAACGATCTCTTTGCCATGAAATTGAGATGATGCATCATGTGTATGTGTTAGTGGTACTTAGAAATGTTGTAGTATACAAGTAAATTTCCTATTCTTTGCTCATTACATTACCTTAAACTTTTGTACTTAGTGGGCCCTCCAACAGTTACTTCCAGGGATGGAGGGCTCAAAGGTGCTGGTTCTTTAGTTCAACCAGTACCTTTCTCTGACTGCCTCAAAGCTACCAGTTCTATTGTGGGCCCCACGTCAACTACTCCGATGAGACGGAAATGAAAGGTGCTGGATTTTAAGTTCAAAACCAGCACCTTTCTCTAACAGGGTAAATCTGTGCCAGTTCTATTTAAAAAACTGGCACCTATTTGAGGAGAAAGGTGCCGGTTTGTGGTAATGTCTCTTCCGTGGGCAAGCACGTGGGCCGGAAAAGTAATATAGGTGACGGTTATACCATTTTCGGTAATTATAGTATTGATCTGTCATCTGTATGTTCGTTTTTTAGTAGTGGGAACATGCAATTCAATACGGTAGTACGTTGAACCATATGTCTCAAGTTTAAATTTTGATTGGCACAAATAAAAAATAATAAGCCCACACCTATTTCATGTTTGAGATCTGAGGTAGGGTCCATAATTTAAGCGAGTTTTCCCTCTTTTTTTTACACTATATATCAAATCGGTAGCTTTTTGACCAATAATAATATTAACCATATCTCTATCTCTATAGATTCATATTTTGAAGTATTTTCATATGATGCTAATTTCTATTCATTCAAAACATAACATGAAATAAATTAATAATCAAAATATATCATTGAAAACAGTGAAAAAAAATAGGGCTTATATTTTGAGACGAAGGGAGTATACGTTAATTGCATAACAATCGCCGGCGATGGCGGCCAACTTTCTAGGTACATCTATGGCCACGGGCCTCTCATCCTCTGCATTGGATTGGATGGACTTTGATGCGATCCAAAGCTGAGGATGTGAGGCCCGTGGCCCGTGGGTCAAATTTCTGTAATTTTGTTGATTAAATTCATTTTTTGTTTGAAAATTTCGTTTTAAATTTCACAACGCTGGCCGCAGGCGATTCTACATTTTCATTTTTCTTCAAGTATATTTGTTTTTTAGTTACTGCACATCTGAACAGTTGAACACGATAGTTTTGTAGGTGGGATGACATATATAGTGTAATAATTCAAACTTGCAATCACAAGAATAACAGAACATCACAGAATCAATCGATGGCATTCAAATTAACCTGTAAATTGCTTAATTAGTTCCAGGCTTCCAGCTAAACTATTTCAAAAAACCTAACAGCAGTAATAAACTACTAGTAAACTTTAATATATAATTAAGCAGCTAGCTAGCATCCAGAGCAACACTGAATTGCAATATGCATCACGAGCTAGCTGGTGAAGCCGCCGCCGCCGACACCGCCGCCGCGCCGCCGTCGCCGACGTCGGCGATCACTGGCAGCTGGGGCTGGTCTGGAATCCGTCGGCTGGCGACGACTTGGAGATGGCGCTGGCGTGGAACGTGACGTCGCCGCCGTCGGCCTCGACGTCGTGGATGCCGACCCAGACGATGGCGATCTTGACGCTGACGCCGTCGAGGCCGTCGATGGAGCCGGCGCGCACGTTGCCGTAGATGTTGCTCCGGTACCGGAGCTTGTACCCCTGGACGTCGACGACGCAGTCGCCGGGGAGGGTCACCTGGAACGACCCGTCGCCGGCGTCCAGCGTGTACCCCTGCGCGCCCGCCGGCAGGATCCCCGGCGGGAACCCGTACTTCCCCAGCATCTCGTACACCGTCGGCTCCGCCGCCGCCGTCGTGTTCGCCGACGCGTTCGCCGCTCGGCCGCCGGCGATGATGCCACTGCTGCCGAGGGCAGCCACCGACGACGACGTCGTGTTCGCTAAGCTGGTGACGGTGACACGGGAGGCCGTGGCGGTGGCGGCGGCGGCGAGGAGAAGGACGGCGGCCGCGGCGGCGAGGAGGAGATGGTGGTTGATGCTGGCCATGGCTTGGAGCTTGATTAATATGGAAAAATGGAATCGAAGAAAGAATGGCTAATGGCTGGCTAATTGTATTTCTTACAAGTACAAGTTAACCTAATAATGTGTATGTGTATATATATAGCTTCATGGTGTCATGAATTATAAGGTAATTTAGAGCCGCAGATAATCATTCTAGAGTACAAAATCAAAGAGATAGAGGGCACCTTAATTATAATCAATTATGTATGGAAGTTAACAGATACAACATGGTAATTGTAGTTAATTACTATTTGAAATTAATTATTACATAAGAGAGTATCCACATGCATATATGACAAGCAATATACTCTGGAGTCGTATACTTGTATTGTGATGGATTTTAGGTAAAAAAAAAAGAAAAAGAGAATGATATATACGTACGCCAGATCATTTTAGTTTATTTGTATCCATTCCTTACATATATGCACCAGACATGAATATATTTATTATGATTCAAACTTTTTATATACATGGAAAAATATAAATACCTTATTGCTAAAGGGAGAGTCTCTTTTGGAGTGGTTCGATTTCATGTTTTCTTGGCGTGGTTTTGTTAAACGTTAAGTTTCCAACTAATCTCAAACTAATTTGCAAAGTTTAAATTTCTCCCCGTATGATGAATTTATATTGGGCTTCACGAGCAGGACCGGCCATTGACTAAAGGAATAAGTCCACTTGGACTCCCTACTAGTGGTTCTGATTCGTATTCTCAACCGCAATATTATATATATATATATATATATATATATATATATATATATATATATATATATATATATATATATATATATATATATATATATATATATATATATATATATATATATATATATATATATATATATATATATATATATATATATATATATATATATATATATATATATATATATATATATATATATGTTGACCCTCCAACTATTAAAACCGGTACAATTTAACTCCCAAGGCAATATTGACAGTGGTATTTGCTGACGTAGCATTCACGTAGCATCACAATCGTCAAAGGAAATACTCCCTCTGTTTCACAATGTAAGACTTTCTAGCATTACCCATATACATATAGATGTTAATGAATTTAAACACATGCAGATGTCTAGATTCATTAACATCTAAATGAATATGAGCAATGCTAGAAAGTTTTACATTGTGAAACGGAGAAAGTAAAAAATAAAGTGAGGCCTACATGTCATACTCCCCTCACTCTCTCTCCCTTCCTTCTCTATCCCACTCTCTCTCTGACGGAGCGTGGGGCTCCTCACCGGGAGACCGCGCTGGCCCCCCTTTGCCGGTTCGGCCGGGGACCCTGGGTGAGACTCCAAGCTCCCAATCTGTGGAAGGTTCGCGAGACAGGAAGCACAGAAGACGCCGGCGATGTATACAGGTTCGGGCCGCTGAGAAGCGTAATACCCTACTCCTGTGTTTTGGGAGATCTGTGTGTGAAGGAGCTACAAAGTATCAGCCAGCCTCTCCCTTGTTTTGGGTTCCCAATCTGGAAAAGTCCAGTCCAAAAACCCAAAAACCTCCCTCTCAGTGGGCAAGGTCCTCCTTTTATATCTTAAGGGGATACCACATGCACCATCCCCCCCTCTCTGTGGGGACTTACCCTACCTTTTCATAAATGGACGGAGATTTGCATGGTTGCCGTTCGAGTCACCTTCTGATGGGACGGCCCGCACCTACCTCCACTTTCGCCGGGAGCAGGCGCGACGCGGAATCATGGCTGTCTGCTGACGACATGACCGGTGCTGACGACATGACCGGTGTCAGACTGGTCACAAATCGGTCATTCTTGTCCACCACGCGTCAGCTTAGCAATCTGTACGTTGGCCCTTCTTCACACAACATTTTGCCTGTAATGGTTAGGATGAAGCCTGGCATATATCTGACCAGGACTAACGTGCCATCTCTGGGAGGTAACACGCTAGCTCCAGCTGGGGACGAGCGCCTAGAAGCCCTCGTCCTGACGGGATGGGGCGAGGCGTGCGTCAGATCGCCTGTCGCCACCTAACCCGCGATCTGACCGGTCTGTGACTAGTCACAGACCGGATAAATGAGTGCACTGCACTGCGTTACATGCGGCGTGACACGCTCAGCCAAACCGCAATAAATGTGGTTAGGTGAGCCCCACTGTGCTCACCTAACCCATACACGCGGAGCGAAAACCCACGAGGGGTCGGGGCGCCTCGGCCCTCGGGGCCAAGGCGGGAGCGGTCCGACCCCCTCGGGGAGACAAAGAGGAGGGCGAACACATCACCCTCGGGCCCGACGCCCCCCGAGGGTGCCAGGCCACGTGGGCGATTGTGTCTGTCTCAAGCCTCTATTCATGATACTCCCGGTCCCATGTCACCGACAGTAGCCCCCGGCGTTATGCCAGGGCGATCGCCCTCCCCGAGGGAAGCGGTCGGGCGTGACGCCACTTCTAAGGCCTGGTGACAGGTGGGGCCGGTTCCTACAGGTGCCGTCGAACTACATCACCCAGAGGGCGGTGTGAGGCAGCTGCGATGGGCTCGAGCTGGCCTGGGGGGCGGAGACGAGCTCGGGAGCTGGGGTCCACTCCGCCACAAAGTCGGCGAGGGCCTGGCTCTTGATCGCGTGGCTTGGTTCAAAGCGCAAATCGAATTCAGAGAGTTCGATTGCCCATTCCACCACCCGTCCAGTACCCTCTCGGTTATACAAGATTTGGCCGAGGGGATAAGACGTAACCACCGTGACCCGATGCGCCTGGAAATAATGGCGCAACTTCCTCGAAGTTATCAGGATAGCGTAAAGCATCTTCTGGGCCTGAAGGTATCGGGTCTCAGCGTCCCGGAGGGCCTCGCTAACGAAGTAGACGGGCCGCTGCACCTTTCGGCGGGGCCGATCTTCTTCGTCAGGGGCCACATCTCCAGGGCGCTCTCCATCCGAGAGGCCACGCGGGGCGCACTCGGCTTCTGTGCCGACGACCTCGGGGTCAGAGGGCGACAGGCGCGGCCTTCCCGCAGTGGCCTCGGGGCCATCCTGGGGGTCGGGGGCGCCTGGCACCGTCGGACAAGCAGGCGGAGGGCCAGCTCCGGCCGTCGGGGGCCTTGGGCCGCCGTTCGGCTCGGGGGCCTCTCCTCCCTGCTCTCTCTCTCTTCGGGCAGAATCCCGGCGGTCGCAAATCGCGCGCATCAGCAAGGGAAAAACGACCGACAATAATGAGCGGCCCCTCGGCTCGCGTTTGCCTTCAACCCCGACGAGGAGTGCGGTGACGACGGTGCGGACGACAGCGACGGCGAGGCCGGCTACCCGGGCGCGTCGGAGTGAGCCCCCAGGCCTCCGCCAATCTTAATAGCTTTTCCTTCTTCTTCCGAGGCCTTCGGGCCCCCTTCTTGTTATAGGCTGATTTAATCTGCAATCAAATAAAGAGGAAATTTTTGTGTCAATTTCATTTGTTCTGTGTATGAGACGAGGATGGTCTGTGCCACGGTCCTTCTGTGTCTTGGCTTGAACAAGGGCTCGTGCCCAGGCCCCAGCCTCAAACGGCGCGGGTCAAGGCTAGTGCCTGGGGAGATCCACATGTCGAGACTGGCCAGGCCGGGAGCGTGGTGACCGAGGGTTATGGGTGACCCGATTGTGGGTTTTTGCCGATTCCCCCCCGGAGTTCACCACGTCCCGGGGCATGGCTCGGTTCTGGGCCCCTTTTGGCGATTTTAGCCGACCCGAGCCCCCGAGGGTAGGATTGAGCACGAGTGACCTATTTCAAGTCAAGATTCTTCAAAAGGAAACAAAAGCACAGACACAGCCTTTAGGAAATCGAAAATGCTTTTATTGAAATACGGAAGAGAAAAAAGATAAGCCCCCGGCCAACCCTGCACGCCCGGGGGGGTGCGGAGTTGGCCCGAGCCCAAGACCTGACACCCGACCCCCACTAGGGGTAGAAGCGACGAAGGTGTTCGATGTTCCACGGGTTAGGCAGCTCTGTGCCGTCGCCCGTGGCCAGCCGAACGGAGCCCGGCCGGGGGACGCCGATCACTCGATACGGACCCTCCCACATTGGTGAGAGTTTGCTCAGTCCAGCACGCGTTTGGACACGGCGTAGGACGAGGTCGTCGACGCAGAGTGATCGGGCCCGGACGTGGCGCTGATGGTAGCGCCGCAGGCTCTGCTGGTAGCGCGCGGCTCGAAGGGCCGCGCGCCGCCTTCGCTCTTCCAAGTAGCCGAGGTCAGGGAGCGTCGGCTTCCTTCTTTTTGTCGCTCGCAGGCCTCCCCTTTCGGGTGGCCCGCGGAGCGCCCTCGACGGCGAGGACATGACCCTCGTCGTCGGTATGGGCTGACCTCTTCTTCCTCCTCCTGTCACGCCGCCCTGTCTGAGCGGCGGATCCGAGGGCGGCCGAAGCTGCCACACCGGAACCGGAGGGGTTCCAGGTCCATGCCTCCTCCTTGCGAGCCACTCGGTCCGCGAGCTGAAAAAGCTCCGCGGTAGTCTGGGGCTCCTTGGAGGCGATCTTTTCGAGCATGCGGTTGTGCCGCACGCCCCCCCTGAACGCGTAGATTACCACGTGCGCAGGGATGCATGGTATGGTGTTGCGGACTTGACAGAACCGCTGAATGTACGAGCGAAGTGACTCATCATCCCTTCGCTGTACTGCGTGTAAGTCCGCTTCTTCACCTGGGCGCGGATATGTGCCCTGAAAGTTCATGGTGAACTGTTGGCACAAATCCTCCTAGGAGTGGACTGACGCGGGTGGCAAGTTCATTAGCCAACCCCGCGCCTGCCCCTTCAGGGCCATGGGAAAGAAATTCGCCATGACCCTGTCGTCACCCCCGGCGGCCTCAATCCCGGTCGTGTAGACCTGGAGAAACTCGGCGGGGTTGACGCTGCCATCATATTTTTCGGCGATGGTGGGCCGGAACCTTGGGGGCCAACGGACATTCCGAAGACTCGCCACAAAGGCTCTACAGCCGACACCACCAACCGGGGGCACGGAGGGCTGATTCCCGCGTCCGTGCTGAGGTGACACTCTGGACGAGGAAGCGCCCTCCGTTGCGTGGGTAGCACGTCGGTCATTACGCCGCCGCTCGATGCTGGTGCGGGCGTCCGGCCTCCCTCGCAGATCTTTCCGGGCCGAAGGAGTCGACGAAGGAGTGGTGGCCGAATGGCGAACGGCGGCTGCCGCTCGCCGCGCCCTTCGTCTTGACGACGCGGAGCCGGTGGTAGCAGCACCAGAGGCCTTGGTGGCGGAGGACCGCCCACCAGCATCTATACACTGCCGTGCAGTCATGACCAATTTGGCCACATCGTCCAGCCAGCGTTGGGCTGGAGACTCCGGGTCATGGGCGACGGGCGGGTGACGTAGGAGCGCGCCCGCAGCTTGGAGCGCGCCCTGGGGCGTGCTGCCGTCACCATAGACGAGGAAGCGACGCTCCCCATCTCGCCGCCCCTTTCCACCTCCTGTGGATGTCGAAGTCGCGGATCCTTCGGCCCTCTCGAGCGCCTCCCCCTGCTTAGGACTTTGGCGTGGAGGGGGCGGTGGAGTACGAGCTCGACGGCGTGGGTTCGGCTCCCCGTCGTCGCCACTCACACTCGGAGAGAGGTCGTGCGCCTTTGCTTGCTCAGCCATGAGGCTGAACAGGAAAAGCTTGGCGCACACGAAAGAGTGCAAGAGCTCAGAAGATCACTCGCAGAGTCCCCTACCTGGCGCGCCAGATGACGGAGCGTGGGGCTCCTCACCGGGAGACCGCGCTGGCCCCCCTTTGCCGGTTCGGCCGGGGACCCTGGGTGAGACTCCAAGCTCCCAATCTGTGGAAGGTTCGCGAGACAGGAAGCACAGAAGACGCCGGCGATGTATACAGGTTCAGGCCGCTGAGAAGCGTAATACCCTACTCCTGTGTTTTGGGAGATCTGTGTGTGAAGGAGCTACAAAGTATCAGCCAGCCTCTCCCTTGTTCTGGGTTCCCAATCTGGAAAAGTCCAGTCCAAAAACCCAAAAACCTCCCTCTCAGTGGGCAAGGTCCTCCTTTTATATCTTAAGGGGATACCACATGCACCATCCCCCTCTCTCTGTGGGGACTTACCCTACCTTTTCATAAATGGACGGAGATTTGCATGGTTGCCGTTCGAGTCACCTTCTGATGGGACGGCCCGCACCTACCTCCACTTTCGCCGGGAGCAGGCGCGACGCGGAATCATGGCTGTCTGCTGACGACATGACCGGTGTCAGACTGGTCACAAATCGGTCATTCTTGTCCACCACGCGTCAGCTTAGCAATCTGTACGTTGGCCCTTCTTCACACAACATTTTGCCTGTAATGGTTAGGATGAAGCCTGGCATATATCTGACCAGGACTAACGTGCCATCTCTGGGAGGTAACACGCTAGCTCCAGCTGGGGACGAGCGCCTAGAAGCCCTCGTCCTGACGGGATGGGGCGAGGCGTGCGTCAGATCGCCTGTCGCCACCTAACCCGCGATCTGACCGGTCTGTGACTGGTCACAGACCGAATAAATGAGTGCACTGCACTGCGTTACATGCGGCGTGACACGCTCAGCCAAACCGCAATAAATGTGGTTAGGTGAGCCCCACTGTGCTCACCTAACCCATACACGCGGAGCGAAAACCCACGAGGGGTCGGGGCGCCTCGGCCCTCGGGGCTGAGGCGGGAGCGGTCCGACCCCCTCGGGGAGACAAAGAGGAGGGCGAACACATCACCCTCGGGCCCGACGCCCCCCGAGGGTGCCAGGCCACGTGGGCGATTGTGTCTGTCTCAAGCCTCTATTCATGATACTCCCGGTCCCATGTCACCGACACTCTCCCACGGCAGGTGGAAGTAAGGAAGCTCCGCGGCGGTGGCAACCCAATGTGTCACAGGCCTTCCGCGTCAAGCGGTGTCCCGACGAGGAGCTGCGGCGTGGAAGATTTTGAGTAAGACAAGGTTAGAGTTCTTTAATGATAATGAGTCACAACGAAAAAAAATTATATAAACTTTGGAATAAGACAAATAGCCAAACGGTACACCAAATAATCAACAACATTATATATTATTTATTTAGCGGGAGCTACATGTTATTGGCTCTAATACGAGGAATGTTCACTGATTCAATAAGAGCGAGTACGGCTATAAGTCAGCTGTAAATACATGTAGAGAACAGAAGAGAAGATAGAGAAAGAAAGTGAGCTACAATAGCACGGACTCTAATTGTGTATGAGGGGTGGGATCATATATTAATGGTGTAGTATATTCTTATAGGTAACTATTGTATATTATATAAATGAGCTATTAGATTGACTATAGATGATTTGGAGCTAGTAGTTAGCTATACTAAACTTACTCTAAGAGGAAACTACACATTAGTACACATCCTTTCATATGAGCTTGGCTTTTGTGGGCCGTCACAAGGAAGTCATCTCAATCGGGCCGAAATAAACACCGTCATTGATCACTCGTACAGACATATCCGAGTTACATATATCGATGAGACTCATCCGTGACGGGTACGTTTAGGCCCGATTGAGATTATCTCTACAATCTTTGTCGGGCCCAGCACTTAAGCCCGTCACGGATAAGTGTCATCGGTGACGGGCGACAAACACGGCCCGATTGAGATGAATTTAAGGCCCGTCACCGATGAGTAGTCTACTCATCGATGACAGGCTTAGTGACGGTAGCCCTACCCGACACTGATGAGGCTGTCCGTCCGATTGAGATGACCTATCCCGTGCTAGTGACATGAGAACATATCTATAGAACAACATAGTTATTACCCACTAGCAATTATTATTAGAAGCTAAAACTCAACATGCAAATATACCACATCATCACCCACTCACAAGCAAGGTTGGAAATTTCGATTATTTCGGTCCCTTCCAATACGATATTACTTCGGCCAAAAAAATTTCAATTTTTCAATTTTTTCATGAATTTTGGTAATATTTGTTCAAATTCAACTGTTTTTTTTTCAAAATTACGGAAATTTCAGACCGAAATTTTGGCATTTCAGTGAGGTCCGATCAAATCGGCCTAACCGATAGGATTAACCCTGCTCACAAGTATTATTCTTTAAATCTCATACAAACATGACACATAATCTATAATATAATATTATAAAGCTCAAATAGAAGTATGTCAAATATCTTCCACGTCATTTTCACAATATTTCAATATTCATCATTTCTATAATATTTAACATATATTCATCAATAAATTCCGTAGCAAAGTGCGAGGTATCACCTAGTGTATTAGTATAATACTGCTAGAGAAACAAAACATGAGTGCTCATCGCAGAATGTTAATCACAAAACGCATTTCCAAGAGCGTAAATAACTTATCTATAAGACTACTCCGTTACTGCCAATCAATTCAATGGCCATACACAGTAAGAAAATACAAAAGGTGGTTACTACATTACAAGAAGCTCATTAGCTACAGGAACGAAAGCTTCCTAAAGAATCCACTGCTGCTTTGCTGTTCCTCTCGCAGCAGCACAAAAGCTCTGTTGTGAAGACTAGCAATCGCCGTATATAACAACTCAAGCTAAGTTGGTTCTGACCATTAGCTCTTCTCATTCAACTAGAGACTTAGCTACAACTGGGCTGCAAGGATCTCATTCCATGTATCTGGTAGTCCAGGAAGGCACCAGTGCAAGCAATCTTGAACTCCCTGCGTGGCTTTGATACTGTACCGCGATATATGCCCTTCATCTCTCAATCGTGATAGTGCAGTTATATCCAAAAGCTTCACCCTTGTTCCCATCACGGCTCCCTCGGCATCGGCGTCATCGGAATGATTTTGGGAAATGCCACTTCCCTTGGCCAAAGGACTTGTATTATCACAGCGACCCCCGGTGTTCCAATCTCCATTGAAGAAATGCCGAGGAGATATTGACCTGTAGAACACCTTCAGTTGTGGGTGGTGAGGAAGTTGGGTATCCAACCACTTAATAACAGTGTGGATGGTGATATTTTTGGCCTTCCAGATGACAGCAGTATTCCTGTTAGTGTTTGGTGCTCCCCCAAGATACATTTCCCACTTGTTTGCCCTTAGCTTCCCTCGGTTCCAGTGGTGACCAGTGTTAAGAACCAGAACATGGAGCCTGTGAAGGTTATTCTTCAGAAAAGCAGGTGGACGATCAAGGTGCATGGCATAACTGGTGGCTGGATCTGATGGATCCAGAGGCTCCAAATCACAGAGTGTCGACGACCAATGGTATAAAATGGTTGTATTAGTTCTTGGGAATCGGTAGGCCCAGCCATCTGGTCTTTTTGCACCCGGAGCTAAGAAAAAACCATACTCTGCACCAACGTCTTCCACATCTAGTCTCTCCTTTCCACCAGTGACCATACACATCATTGATTGAAACATTTGCCTCCCTAAAGAATCACCCACATAAGCAATGGTTTTATCCTGCATTCTGAAATATGTCAAAATTAGAATTCACCTAAATGATTCAGACAATTATATCAAGCCAGTGTCAAGCCAGTGAGTGCAGTATATATAATCCTTATTCATGGATAAGCAACGGCCACATACCTCGTCAAGAACTGTGAGGCCTCAAATTCTGGCATCTCACAACCTTCAGGTTGCCATCTAAATTTTTCATAAGCAAAATCTGTGCGCTGGGTTAGTCTGCAGGCCCAGCTCTCGGAAAGCCATTGTTTACAGCCGAAACCGGAGTATAGTGGTCTGTTGTTGTCAGAAACCCATTTTCCATTTCCGTAGTTACAATCTGTAAGGTAATAAATTGTACATTAGGTGAACATAACACGAAGGACTAAACAACCCACACTATCTTATGTAAAAGGACATTGGCAAGAAAAAGATCTTCTCAACTAGAATGCAAGCATATTAGATCTAGCATGCTCGGAGAAGAAATGGCTCTTCCTGCAGTTACAGAAGATGAACAATACCTTTCTTCCCAGAAGGCGGTGGTTCCCTTTCATCCGCAACATCAGCAGAATCACTTGCTATGGACATCGGTGGTGGTGCATCACTTACTTGCTGTTCTACTTTAACTACTGATTGTGTCAATGTATCTGCATTCGGAAAGTCTTCTTCGGATGATGTATGCTGATCTACAAACTTTGAGTTAGCTACAAAAATTTGGAACAAAATGAGAATAAATATAGGTGTAACATGAAAAGGATGGAGTCAAAATATTTCAGTATGCGTAAAATGACCTGGATGAGCCAAAATCAATGAATCTGGCCGGAGGATTTCAGTAGTGTAGTATGTTCCTCTCTCCCATTTCCAGAGAAGAAACATCATGAAAAAAGCAAGAATGACAAGTTTAAGCTGCTTGCACCGCAGTCCATTTATGCTTCCTAGTCTCATCCCTTTTTTATGTTCTTGAACAACCTTTTTTCTTCTCTTGAAATCCAGTATGACCCTAGGAACCATCCATGAGAAGTTATAAGACAGTTGATGTTTTCATACAAGAAAACATGCAAAATTAGACAAGTGCTACTGTTCCTAATAATACGCACTGTACAATATATTGCAAAGGATTTAAACTGTGAGTTATGTAAAGTAATAAAAAGAAAAAAACATAGAATTTTAATACAGATGTAGGGGCTTAGTTAATCCTTGGGCCAAGACTACATGGCCAACTTTAGTCCTTTTTATCTTTTCTGCAATTGATAGATTACCAACTCAGTTGCTACATGTGTATTGAAATTTTAGGCTTTCTTATATATTTTTTTACACACAATTGAGATACACAATTAGCATTAATATAAACAAAAAAAAGAGAAGAAATTCTACTCCAGTAAATAATCCTGCTAAGCTCCTCTATGTGTACCAAGCAAATAGGATGAAATTAGGATTGCCATCACTAATCTGCAAAATTCAATAAGTATGGTAAATTACGAAGTCCACAGTATGCCCATACTAATGGTGAATCGATGTTTCCTTGAACATCATAGATCAGTTAGTATCTCTCGGCCTTCAAAATGTTTATTCAGTATAAATGTGAGATTTATTCGAAACAACAAATTAACACCATTGTATAGCAGCGCAGCCAAGTTTAGGCAGGTGTGAATCAGATTGGGCACTGATTTCTTTTGCCATCGAGAGATTGGGGATCAGGCAGGGTTAGCATGGGGAAGGAGTATGGGGAGGGGGTAGTTCCATACCTGGACGTGTA
Organism: Oryza sativa Japonica Group; assembly: GCF_034140825.1. Taxonomy (NCBI): domain Eukaryota; kingdom Viridiplantae; phylum Streptophyta; class Magnoliopsida; order Poales; family Poaceae; genus Oryza; species Oryza sativa. The sequence goes on from NC_089045.1 coordinate 8,020,323, forward strand.
GCGTTAGGCAGATAATAGTGGCACCGATGCTGAGAGCCTGGACCACGGCGTGGTCGACGTTCTCCTTGGGCAAGAGGCGGCGAGAGGGGGAATCGTGCTAGGATATCAAAATTCTGAACATCAACAATCCAACATACTGCTATACAATAGTTGAACCACCTTCAAGAAGGTAAAAAAAACTCTCTTGTTATATATGCCGTAATACATTCTCAAGAGTTAGCAATCAAGGTCAATAATGTATATATATTCTCAGTGCATATATCTAAGGGGATAAATATCACAACAATCAATATATACAATTCTTTTAGGGTGAATTATGGATACAACTCAAGAGTACTTACTTAGCTGTCAAATTCAAGCTGTTCTGGACATGTATCAAGTATAATGACAGGGGTATGGGGTCCCCTGGCCCAAAAAATTGCAATTTCCAATTAACATCAAACTTGATTTACACTATATAAGAAATGTGATGGCAATAAGTGGACGATTAACCATATAAGCACACACTAAGTTGATATGGAATTATCCTACTGTCACCCTACAGCTAGTTGCATTGTTACAGCGCCACATCTTATTATAGGCCAGGGGCGGATCCAACTTGGGACATGGGGGTTCAGTTCAGTTGAACCCCCAAACTTTTGGGTGAACAAACAAACAAACTGTTATTACTTGAATTATTTAAGAGAGGTTTAAGGCTATCAAATTAAGGAGGAGGAGGAGAAGATCTAGAAGAGAAGCTAGTAGGGTTCACGAACGCAATCCCGCAAATTCCAGTCCCGGTGGGGTGGGAGAGAGAGAGAGAGAGATGAATCAGAAAGAGGACGCACCAGGATCCCCTCCCCTCCGCTGCGATGGAGATCGCCGCCCGGCCCTCCCCCTGTTCAGCCGCGACTCGTCTTGGCGGCGGCGCAAGGAGGCGAGGAGCGGAGGAGACAACGAGAGGTTTCTTTTTCTTTTAACGCGATACTCGACTACTCCGCCCTTATCTCATTATTTTTATTTCCCACTCCCTTAGTCTCAAAAATAAGTGCAGCTTGATACGTTCACGTCCAACGTTTAATTTTTTGTCTCATTGTTATTAGATAATAAAACATAAATAATATTTTACGTGTGACTAATTTATTTTAATTTTTTCATAAACTTTTCAAAGAGGGACGATCAAAAGTTTTGACACTTATTTTGGAACAAGGTAGTATTTTAAAACTAGCTAGTGCTATTTCTTTATATAACTGGTGACCCATGTATCATCAATACTTAGGAAAAATTTAAACGATTGTGTCAACAACAAATTCCTCATACTACCAGCAACCGCTAACTGCCACTCTACCCACCGCCATCACCGCTCTTTCTCCATGAGCCACCATCGTTCCTCCCCTTTGCCTTTACATGCGCAGCCTTAACCTCTAGTAACCAACAAGTCTTTTTCTTCTCCCCTATCGTGATGCGCACTATTGTTGTTATGGTTACCATTGAGGTCGGAGATGTCGAGCTTGCAGGGACTTTGGAAGGTAGGAGCTGACCCGACGAAGAGCGAAGGCGCTATATCCGGGCTCTTTCTTGCTAGATATATCGGTTATCCAACTGTCGGATGGAAAAAGAAAATGGAGAGAGAGAGAGTTAATGTGCAAAGGGATTACTGAGTCACTGGACTTGGAGATGGATAGAATATGGTGCTCCAAATTAAAATGTAAAGTTAGCTATTGTGTAAATAAAAATGGTTAAAGGATAACGTTATATGAAAACTTGTAAGAATTTTTAAGAATACATAGTATGGATTGTAATTTACTCCTTTTGTTAAAAAAAACGAATGTAGAACTGGTGTGGCATATTATAGTACAATAAATTTTGAACATATGTATGTCTAGATTCGTTTTACTAGATCTAGGTTGGTTTGGTTTTTTATGGGACGAATGAAGTATTTTTTTTCTCTAGCACAATTAAAGATAATTGTCCATTACCCGATAGTCTCGTGATATGCTAAGTATGATTACACCAGTGTACTTAGCTATAACTAATAATCTCATGATATATGATATGTTGATGCACGACGATACATACTTCTACTAATACGGGCTGATTAACTATGGTTAGATAGATTCCTCTAAAAGATGATAAAAATAATACCATCATTTTTCTCAATAATAAAGCATTTGACTATGGTCTTCTTTTTTCATTGTATTATATATGATAACGACATTAGTACGTATTTCCGTAATTCTTTCATATTGTTTTTTATTTTCTACATATATGTTAATTTGGACTAATATATTTCTCATAATTAAATAGATAATACTTCCTCCATTCCAAATTGATATCCTAAATGATCTATATATCTGTGTTCATTCATTAAGTCTATTCGTTATTTGTGCATTAGAGTAAATGGACATTGATGCATGCATCTATATACAAAAGTATTTATAACCCACATGTAATATCTTGATTTGCTATTGGCTAGAAAGTAGTGAGGATGATGCATGTATTGAGTTTGTTGCTAGAGTAAATATAGTATGAAAGAGTTATTAGTTTTTTTTTTGTCTTTATGTATATATGAAATATATAGATCAATTTGGAACGGTAACACGGCTCGAATGGGGCTATTGAGGTGTGGGAGCTTCACAACTTGTCGTTGCTATTCTGGACATCTAGAAATAAGTTTTTACCCGGAAAGTTCATCCCGAGGCACAAAGGTGAGGGAGGGTTGTTAGAGAAATCGCTCTCCAGAAAAGTGTGTGGTGGTCACAGGCGTCATGGATATCGGTGCTCCCATCGTTGATGTCCTCAAGCCTAAGATCTGCGGGGATCCATATTGCCTTCTCATTTAATGCTAAAGAAAAATGGTGATTGACTGTCATTTTGTAAGGTAAGTTCCACGTATATGGTTTTGTGGCCTCCTTCTGTTTGAAGGTTCTTCTCAGCCTCACTGCACCTCAAGCTTGTTGTTAATGTTGTTCAGATTTGGCTAGCCAAATTGTTGTTGGGAAAATCTGTATCCTCCTTTATACTGGTAAACTTTCTCTCATTATTTAGAATGTATATGTAGTATAATCCATGTATATGCAGTTCTCCATGGACATGGCATGGATTTTTCTTGATAATTTAAACAATTTTGGTTAGATTAAGGATAGGAATAGAATTGTCAAGGAAAAAAAACCGTAAGCAAGTGACTGTCCTAATGTTAGTTGTTCAACAAGAGCATATAGGAAAGTGAGAAATTCTACTTAATTTCACTTGCAAAGGATTGATTCTGAGAATCGCTAATGTCAAACGTAAGTTATATGAAATGCCATTGCATAAGTATCTTTTTCTTTCCTTTCCTTTTTACCATCGGTGTGAGCCTCCTGTCAATTGTACTGGGTTACCTTGTCAAATTGTCCATTTACCCCTAGTACTGTATCTCATCTTCAAAGTGTTATGTCCATTCTATATGTAAAAATGTATTTTTTTTCATAGGTTGAGGCTATTGGCAATGACAAAAAGAAAAAAGAAAAAAAAAGTGCAATGGCATTTAGTAGAACATAAATTCGTCCTTGACTACGATTGATTAGAATAAATTAGTTGTTAATGGAAAACACATAATTTCTCAAAAAGTGATCAAGACTAAAAGATTAACCTAGGAAGCAATGCATCAAAGCCTTCATGGGAATCAAGAAAAAGAAATAGGGTCCTGAAAAATTAGAAGAATATATCTACTCGTAAATGTAGAGATCAGGTTGATTTCTATCCATTATACTCCTTCCGTATTTTAATGTATGATGCCGTTAACTTTTTGACAAACGTTTGACCTTTCGTCTTATTCAAAAAATTTATGTAATTATAATTTATTTTATTGTGATTTGATTTATCATCAAATGTTCTTTAAGCATGACATAAGTATTTTTATATTTACATAAAAATTTTGAATAAGACGAGTGGTCAAACGTTGATTAAAAAATCAACGACGTTATACATTAAGAGGGATTATAAAAGATTGTATAAACTCGTGAGTATGTCCATGTGACGTGGCAAACATAGCTCGTTGCCCGCATCCTCTGTTCTTTTGGTTGAGTTGGGAACCCATCCCTCCGGTACGGAAAACGAAGCAGTCCATTAGCACGTGATTAATTAATTATTTGCTAATTTTTTTTTTCAAAAATGGATCAATATAATTTTTTAAGCAACTTTCGTATATAAACTTTTTGCAAAAAACACACCGTTTAGCAGTTTGAAAAGCGTGCGCGCGGAAAATGAGATGGGGGAGTTGGGAACTCCAGGAAACGAACAGAGCCTAAAGAGCAGTTCTAGGGTGGAATTTTGCTCTGCCATATTAATTACCTCGGTTCTCGTTTAGAGGTGAAAGTGTCTACTATCTATCTATAATTTGTCTCTACTGAAATCTCGTTGAAAGGTGAAGGCATCCATAGTCCACAATCTTGGTGGGGTAAATCTTACGATACAAAACGCCTCTAAGTTTTTTTTTTCATATATGTTGGTCCAAAATACTATAAACATGATAACACTGGATTTATGTTCATAGGTACTTTTCATATGACCAGGATTTGGTACCATAAAAATAGATTGTAGGGCAAATTTAAAGTTACTACCTCCGTTTCAGGTCATAAGACTTTCTAGTAATTGTGTCTAGATTTAACATCTATATAAATATAGGCAATGCTAGAAAGTCTTATAACCTGAAACGGAAGAGTTTATTAGACCAAACCGAATCAGGCTGCGTCTTATAAAAAATCAATGAAAGGAGTGCAGAGCAATGGACGAAATGAGCCGAAACATTATTATCACTAGAGGTCTTATAAAAATTTTCTTTTGTTGTATGAAAGGGAGAGAGGGGAAGGAGAGGATGGACGATCAACTTTCATAGGAGTAGAGAGATGGCATGATGGAACAACAGAACTTGGGGAGGAAAGAAAAATCGCCGATCGGTATATCGATCGCTATCTCGATTCTGATTTTTGTTGTTCTTTTCCTTCTCGTCTGTGTGTCTAGCTTAGCTTAGCTGTTATGGTCACTAGAAGGTGTACTGCTTTGCTGTCTACTATGTCAGCAATATCCTTCTTGAGAGCTGGAATATTTATTTGTATGTTGTGCTATCCTCTATCTTTTGTAGTTCTGGTGACTTCTTTTGATTTCATATTGACTTCTATTGTAGTGCTGGTGACTTGTTGATCACGAAAGAAGGTTATTTTGATTTCATATTGACACGTGTCACATATGTAACCATACATTTTGATTGGAAAAAGACCCACACTTCGCCATTACTTGCCAATAAAAATTGCCACAGGTCACCAAGGTGAGGTGATCAAATTCTTAGCGACAACTTACTAAGTCTAAGAGAATCTTGCAACACTTTTTTTTTTGAATCATTGACATATGGGATCCAATTTGTTAGAAGGGAATCTTGCCATAACTATGACTACAACCAAACACCTATCAAATTTGTCTAACCTTAGACATGGCAAACTGTAGCTTACAATCAAATACACCTGTAATTTAAAAGAAAAAGAAAATTTGGCTAGTAAGGGCATGCTCAATGCTCCACCCTGGAGTGTGGTCTCACACCTCCGAAAGCGAAAATTCGTGCCACGTCGGAAGGAGCCGCGTCTCTGCAGGGGTGCGCAAATGCTGCAGGAGGTCTGCGCACCCTTGTCAGAGGCACCACTCTGGCGCCCAGAGGAATCGATGGGGATGCGCGTGGGTTAGCTGTGTCGTCCTATGCCGTCGCTCCAGCTCGCCATCAACTCAAGCTCTCGCGCCATTGCCATCACAGTGAAGGTTGAGGTCGTCACTGCCGTGCGGATCCGGCGAGCTCGAGGCCAGTTGGTGGGGGAGAAGAAGCGCAGCGGCGCATCGGAGAATGACGGGATGTGGTGCATTAGTCCCGGCCATCGCCGCATGGATCCCAGCCGCCGCCTCGATCCGCCAACGCGCCAGTCAATCCGCCACCGCCACCGCTCGATCCGGCGCTGGGGAGAGAGGGTCGGGCCGGGGAGAGGCGGCGCCGCCGGGGAGGGGAGGCGTGGGGAGAGAGAGGCGACACCGGGGAAGAGACCGCCGGAGGGAGAGGAGGAGCTGGAGAGATTGGGGAGATATGGTGAGAAGAGAAGGGGTTGATGTTTATATATGTTTATGATTTTCAGGGGATACTGCAAATATTGGACTTATATACAAATAAAAATAATCTAAGGGTTTAAATGTAAAATGTGACTGACTGACAAATACTAATTTACAAAATAAGATGGAGGTATTTACACTGTGTGAGGCATATCTAGGTCATCATTTTTGCTCACGTGGATGGTGCCCTAAGGTGTCCATGAAGTAAAGTGTTCCTGTGATGTCATTGACACTGCTGTACTCATGTTGAAGCACACGTATGGTGCACCATTCACGTGGAATTCGTACATACGTGCACATGAATAGCTGTTTCAGCCCATTTCTTATTCTTTGCTGATCATCGAGCCACCAGTCGCCTTCGCTCAGTCCTCTCCTGTTGACCTTGTAGCCACGCTAGACGAGCCCAAACTGATTGATATGATCCACGGCCGAATCAACTACTCACATAAAATGTGTTATGATTGTAAAATCTCGAAACAAGAGCGATAATTAGGGTGGTTATACAATTTTGCCGGTAATAATTATGGCTATGTTCATGATCAAGGGAAAATGAGCGAAAAAGTCCTAAATTTTTATCGAGATATCATAAATACTCATGCCATCATCACAAGTTAGAAGAGGACATATATGGACGTGTTAGATTGTTAGGCTGTGTTTGATTATGGGGGTTGGGAACCTCTCCCACACATTACCTAAAAGGGAGCATTGGATTAGCATATAATTAATTAAACATTAGCTAAAAACTTAAAAATTGAATTAATATTATTTGGAAAAATACATCATTTAACCAATTGAAAGGCATGCGTGCATGCAGAAAAACGAGTAAACAAGAGAAACAACATGATAGCTAACCTATTATACATATTAAATCTAACATGGGTTTAATTTATATCTTGTAGGTAGCTCAACTTGCTCTTACAAACAAACTCAGCTTTTGGAGGAAGTTCGACGGGTGGGTTTGTAAGAAAATGGGGATCTTAAAACTAGAGTGGAAATTTGTATGGTTTATACGTTTTGCCCACTATCATGTACAACATTTTCTCTTGTCGATAAAAAAAAAAAACAAAGGGCCTGTTCAGTTTGTAGCCAAAATAAATCTTATCAAATTTTGGCAATGTCAAAATTTTGGCAAGATGGCAGTGTTGCCAAAATTTTAGCAGGATTTTTTTTATTGACCAAATTTAACAACAAACTTAACGTAGACATTCTTTTGACAACTTACCAAAAAAAGGTACAGTTGAAAATGACATCAAAATGAACAGGCCCAAACTCTTATAGCAAAAATAGGGGCGATACCTCCTACTCCTTCTGTCCCATAATATAAGGGATTTTGAGTTTTTGCTTATAACGTTTGATCACTCGTCTTATTCAAAAAAATTTTGAAATTATTAATTATTTTATTTGTGACTTACTTTATTATCTACGGTACTTTAAGCACAACTTTTCGTTTTTTATATTTGTAAAAAAAATTTGAATAAGACGAGTGGTTAAATATTACAAGCAAAAACTGAAAATCTCTTATATTGTGGGATGGAGGGAGTACAAACTAGAATAATATAAATGATTGATTTTGAGCATATCCTTATGTACATCCATGTTCTTATTCTCAATTAATCTAAGCCAAAAACAGCCTGTTTGTCCCTGTAGGGGAGGAATCGATGACTCCAATAATAAGCATCCAAAAAAGTAAAACTCAATAATACATGGGCAAAATGGTCATTTCCGACGACCGGCCATAGCTCTCACACACAGGTCAGACCCCCCAGAGCGACATGGAATGAGACAGCGAAAGCGGAATCTCTGAACTTTTCTGAACTTCTGAACTTTCCGCGTCTTCTTCGTCTTCGTCTTCGTCCTCCTCCTCCCACCACCACTATAATCTCCTCCACTCCCATTCCCTCCATCTCCCCCCCACGCTCGCGAGCTTCGCGGAGTCGGGAGATCGACCGCCGCCTCCCCCACCACACATCCGCCCGCGGCGGCGGGTTGCGCCTGCGCCGGCCTTCTCGGAGTCCCGCCTCTCCACTCCGGCTCACTCTCTCCGGTATGCCGTGGTTTGGTTTCGAGTTTCCCACGCTCTTCGATCTCGCTTGTATCCGAGATAGAGTTAGACTCCACGATGGCGGCGATGGCGAGGGCGTCTGCTCCATTGGCACTGTAGCGCAGGGGGCGGATTGTGTTGAATTACGCCAGACAAAAATCCTTTCTCTCTTTTTTTTAATCTTTTTGGGTTGAAAACGAGATGGACTCGTCTGCGTGAATTTCGTGTATGCTGCTGATACGAAAGTCCAGTTTTTTTTTAAATAAATAAATTATTTTGTGATGTTGTGCGCATTCTGGTATATGATGATCCAATCGGAGGCTTCCTGAAATCGTGGAGGAAATGGTCTTCTCGAAATAGTTGATCAGATAGTGTGTAGATCCATCTGAGGAGTTGTGAACTTGATCGGTTGATTCTTCTCTTGCTAAGGGAACCCGGCCCAGATTGCTGCCCTGGATCGTTCTTTCTTGTGAGTTGAGTTCGTCTTCTTTGCTGTGGTTGATGGCTGTGAGCAATCGAATTCAGCTCTTTCTTGGATTATCTCCCATCCAGTTAATTGAGGGCTCGGTTGCTGCGTGCTACTTGTTCGATCCATCTGTGTTCATGTGTTGTTGATTATGATTTCCTCTTCAGTGCGCAAGATTGACTCGGTTGATCCCTGGATTGGTTTCTTCAGGCCAAGTTTGATTTCTGAAATTTCTCGGGGTTAGTTACTGTTGTATAATAGGATTTCTCCGGCATTGGCCGTTTGGCTCATCAATGAACTGCACAACGCCGTGTCAAATTTGATACTTCAGTTGCTTGAGTTTTCTGGCTTGTATTTTGTTGTTTGATAACTTATTTGTTAATCAAGCCATTCAGATTTTACCTATAAACTTGTTAGATCGATCGCTTGTTGCAAGGGATGAAACCTTGACTTGTCATCTTGGACAAGATTTTCTAATAGAATTATTGATATAGCACCCTATCTTTAGTTCTCTCGCCACTAACAAATTTGCATGTTGCTATTCATAATTAACCATGATAGTCTCATCACTATCTTCTTATCCAATATACAATATTTCTTATCACTGCTGCTCTAACTCTGTTTGCAGTCATGTCATCTAGAATTTAGTAAGAGAAACATTTTCTGTTCAATTTGACATTTCATAATACGTGATAGTGATTTGTGAGAATCAAAGTCAACCATGCAAAACTCTACATTGTAAGCTGAATATTCTTGTTCTCACATGATGTTTGAGAGTCTTACTTATTATCTGACCATTATTAATGAGCTCTGAACCTGGTCTCATAAGAATTGCTGAGTTCGTTTTGAAACTGCCTCTCATAAGAATAGAGGTATATACTTTCATTGTATCTGCACTGCACTGAAAATGCCATAAGTTTGATTATGTTTGGACATGTAGTTCCAACATACTTCCATATTAGATGTGTCTTTCTATATCTCTATCTATGCCTGGTATATGAGTTTTGAATGGTAAATGGAAAATTGGAAATAGAAGGTGTTAATATCTTTATGTTGTTTGGACCATTTTTTTTACGCTTCTATGTTTTTTACACAGTTTATTAATGTATATTTTGAGATAAATTGAGGAAGCATAAAGCTTTGGACATTTCAATCTGTTCACAGGGCTAGCCCAAAGGATTTAAAATGGTAGAGAATGGTGTTCTGGAGCAACCAAAGGGGGTGTCTCGAAATAGGCCACGTGCTCAGTCGAATGATCATCCAGTGAGTTCTTTCTTCCAAGATGCTTATGGAAACTTCTTCATGATTTAACTCCTACCACCTTGATTTTATAAATTATTCCGGAAATTGTAATGTTGTATTGAATCACTGTTTACCACTATTTTTTTTATTAACAAGCAAATATTTGTAGCATGAAGTCCAAAAAATTTCAAACTGATAATTAACCATTTCACATTCATTTATAAGTTGGAGCTACCATAGTTAGCAGTCTTAATTACTAATTTGGTGGGTTGGATTATCTTTTTTTGGAACAGAAGAGGAAAACTAATTGCGTCCTGTGAGTACAATTTGTCTTTTTTTTTTAACTACTAATTCTTGTTGGACATTCTGACTTGTTATGGAAAGGTTGATCCTGGATACCTCCCAGAGTTGACATGGGAACACAAGCTTAGCAATATTGGCTATGATTTGCCATCCTTCAGACTTACATGGAGAGAGACATTCCAGTTGGTAATTCTTCTACTTTATATACATTTTAGCCTTTTTCCTGCTGAAATTCATTGTGGGAGAACTATATTATACAGTTTGGCAGTTCAGAAATTACCAATGATGTTAGTTTTAATCTACTGAATTCTTTGGTTATGCATTCCTCTGTTGTTATTTTAGTTCTAACTGATTCATTCAATGGCTTACTGAAGGTTGGATACTTGTAAATTTTCTAGGCACAATGACATTGAGGTACCTATTACAATTTTCCCTTGCATTAAAATTCATTTCGTCATTGCAGGCTGGCCTTGGTCTTCGTCTTGGCCGACACATCCTTGAAGAAACATCAAAAGGACGTGTATGTTTTACATTTTACTGTGTAGCTAATCATCATTTGGGATGTTAACAATTCCACATGTTCCTTTCTAATAATTTATCTGGATATTATGTAAATGCTTTCTTTGTTAGTTTTATACAGGCTGCTGTGATTGATCCCATGAAGAAGCGCATTGCAAAATCTGGTCAGGGTGTTCCACTTGGCGGCATTGGGTATACCTTCTTCTTCCTGTGTAACATGTGTTTCTAATCTACAAAAGTGTTAAAAGCGAACAAGTTCGTTGTGTCCAGTGAATAATTTTTAATAGTGCTCGCTTCTTGACACTACAGAAGTGCTTGCTTGATTATGAGAATCCACTCTATTCTGCTCTTGTTTATCATATATGTTACTATAAGATAATTCTACTTGCCATCATGCAATGAATTTAGTTTGTTGTATTCAATCTCAGATGTATTTATTTGTTTAGAAAGTAATCAAAAGTACATACAGATCAAGTTCAGTTGTCATCTTGATTGTTGATGTTATGCAAATAAATGAAGCTCGCACTTACACTTCCCAGCATGACAGCATCTAATTGTTAATTATGGGTGAAAATTTCTCTTTGTTTCTAACTGATATATTCACTAAATGGTTGTCATGGCTCAATTTAACAATGTCCTGTTCGATAAAGCTTCAATTCACTGGATTCTGTATCTTCTAATTATTAGAAAACTGTAGTTCAGGAAGTATTGGAAGGAGCTACAAAGGCGAGTTTCAACGCTGGCAATTGTTCCCGGGAACTTGTGAAGAGAGACCTGTACTGGCAAATCAATTTTCTGTAAGTCTTCTATTACAGGCCAGTTCCTTTTGGTAATTACTTTTTCTTTTTAAAACAATAATTCCATGACATGTTTTTAGATGAGGACCCTACTGGATAATATGTAATTTAAAAAAGAAAATTATGTTCAACAAAAGTGAAGAAGAGAAACAAAATAAGAAGCAGAACCAACATATACAAACTAGCCAGACCAGCTGGACAGAATTTGATTAACAGAGCAGCTCTTGCTTTCTGTAATTTTGAGCCAGTTTAGAGAAGCCTCATCCATCTATGCTTTTTTAGGGTTTGAGTCTTTTTTCTTGAGAAACATATGTCAGCTTCATAGACTAATTTGTTCATTAACAGGATCGATATTTAGCAACAGTCAACGTATTGACAGTATCCAGGGATTATACCCAAGTAAATCTTGATCAAATTTCTTCATTCCTGGCTAAATTTACATCAATGATGAGATGGAACCATTCCCCTGAATATTTTTCACACAGAGCACACAATGGACAGAACCAAACACCAATTCATCATACAGCATACGTCCACTGTATATTTCTCCATTATAAAGAACCCACAAGAACACTACAATACTACATAGACCACATGTTACATGTTGCAAGTTTTTTGCAACCATTCATGATTGGACATTTGACTCTTTGGAAGATGAATATGCTACTACTGATCCATCTGATACTTACTGCTCAAGCGTACCTGATAAAAAAAACTGTAATTCATGTGCCTGGATCAGTTTGATTTACCAGAAATGAGAACTTCAATAGTTACATGAATATGTATTGAGTGGTGTGTTAAAATGCTCTCTATAACTCTTTATTGTGTGCTGTAGCCATGCATTATTTGTTAAGATCAAGCAGAGAATGAAATATCAATATGTTTCTTTCTGTATGATAGTAGTGTTTTAGTACATTTTATCTTTGTAATTTATAGGCGTTCATTTCCCGCAAAGATGGTAGAAACTATTCCTCAGTGCTGCATCCTGGGAAACCAGATTTGCCAAAGTAAGTTTATTGATGTTTTTCAGCTTTTGATTTCGACATTAGTTGCACAATTTCCCTTATATAATATGCAATAACATTTTACAATTCAATTCTTTCGTACATGAAAAATTCCTTAGAGCTTTTTAAATGCAGAGGAAGTAACATTTCAGGAATTGGATCCTGGGACTGGAATATGAGTGGACAAAACTCTACGTACCACGCTCTTTACCCTAGGTCCTGGACGATATACAATGGTATTGCTGTAACAAATAACAATAGGGTTTACTTCCAAGCGACTACTATTCTTTTTTCTAATGTTGGATTTTGCTTATTAGGAGAACCTGACCCAGATGTCAACATAGTGTGTCGTCAGATTTCTCCAATTATTCCACATAATTATCAACAGAGCAGCTATCCAGTTTCTGTATTCACTTTCACAGTAATACTACTTTCCATGAGATACCTTCAATACACTATTTTAGTAGGTTTTAAATTTATTATATAATTTATATTGCTCAACTGTACTCAAGCAACCATATTTAAAAATTTCAGGTAACTAACTCAGGCAATACGGCTGCTGATGTAACTTTGCTTTTTACATGGGCTGTAAGTTCCATCCTTGGATATTGCACTCTTTGTAGAAATTTCCAATAGCTTTTATCATGAGTGCATATTTATCCTTTTCAACTCTACTCTGTTTCTGAACCCCTTCAAACTCAACATGTGTTTAAATATATCCAGAACTCTGTTGGTGGGAAATCTGAACTAACTGGATATCACTCCAATTCCCCTATGATGTAAGAAATAATCAATATATTTTTTTTCAACTTATTTTCCAGTTTGTAATCAATGAACATCTGTTTTATACTTTTAATATCCTTATGAACGACAGAGAAAAGGATGGTGTGCATGGCATTCTGTTACATCACAGGTAAAATTTGTGTGAAATACATGCTATCTCCTTTTGACTTAGAGTTTCAGTGATGTAAACTTAGACTTAGCCCTAAACAAATTTCTATTTGTCTAAATGACATGTACGAGAGCAGAACAGCTAATGGACAACCACCAGTTACTTTTGCCATAGCTGCACAAGAGAAAGAAGATATTCATATCTCGGAATGCCCTTACTTTATAATATCTGGAAGTTCTGATGCATTTTCAGCAAAAGACATGTGGAATTATGTGAAAGAGGTTTGTTGAAACTTGCACGGGTTACTGCACATCAGATATTGGATGCAAACTTGCAAATTGTGCCATGCATATAGGAAAAGCAATCTTAGTGACATGCACTAGACAGTCTGAAGATTTCAAGTTATTTTCACAACATTTTTAATTGTGTGTTGCTTGTTTTGTTGAATATCTAATAAATAAAAAATAAAAGCAATTGGTAAAACTGGAAGGTGGAAACATTGGCATTTCAAGGAGATATTCAACATTCCTTTCAATGTTTGTATGGAATAGTTTGCATGGAATTTTATCTTTTATATTTTCAGAAAAATTGATCCTTAATATTGTTCTGTCAAATAGCAGGCAGTTTTTGGAACTATGAAACAATGAATTGTTAGATGGAATCCTTTTTGGAGTAGTTGTATAACTTTCACAAGTTACTTAATGGCATACAAAAGTTCTAATTCAGTGGAATTTCATTTTTTGAATACTTCATCTGTTAATTTTTACTTAGTTTCCTAACATTTGCTGAAGTTTGATCACTCATATATACAATATATAGATGGATATGTGAAAATATTGAATTTTTTTGTAAAGAGTACTTTCATAATATCACAATTGTTAGTATATTTTTTTGTAAAGAGTACTTAATGTTATAAGTGAGGGTCAAGATTGCATTTGAGATTGAAAAATCCAACACATCAAGTATAGAAGAATAGAGGTGGTACAAAATAAATTCTGTTGCACTTTTGTCTTCTTGCTTATTCGCAGACTCTTAATTGCTTTGATTAAATATGTCAAGATTCGAATATTCTGTAAATTAACCCTATTTGAATTACACCATATTACAGTACTGTCAATAAGAAACTGAAACAACTTCCTTTCCATTTTGGCAGAATGGATCTTTTGATAACCTTGATCTCACCAAAACATCGATGTGCTCAAAACCTGGATTATCAATAGGGGCAGCTATTGCAGCTTCTGTTAAGCTGCCTCCCCAGACAACCCAGAATGTATCATTTGCACTTGCCTGGGCTTGTCCTGAAGTGAAATTCTCCAGTGGAAAAACCTACCATAGGTGAGAGTAGCTGCTGAAAAAAAAAACTAATGGTTAGAAGGACAAAAGACTAAAGCAATCTGAAACTGATTTATCTCCTGGCTTTGCAGGCGTTATACGAAATTTCATGGCACGGATAATGATGCAGCAGCAAGCCTTGCTCATGATGCCATTCTAGGTGCAATTCAGTTCATTGCTAACACTATTGAATATATTCAGTAAAATAACTGTATTTCATATAAACGCTCAGCATGATTCTAAAACATTGCTCATAACTGGATGGTTCAGGATCCAAATGTTAAAAGATTATGTTCAAACTATTAATACTGGCTGCTGGTTGAGAAGTGAATCTCTCTTTTTTGTGTAAAAAGGTGTGAATTGCTAATACTGATATCTGCTGGTTTCTAGTTTTTCTTACATCCAAATATGTGAATTCAACATTTAAGAATAGAATACTATTTGTCAGTAATTTTCACTGGGCATTGTTGTTAATAATGAAATCATGGTTTCCATACCCTCAAGCTTTATTGTGAATGCACCAGACTAGCTGGATCACAAAGCCCCAAGGAAGCTGTTAGCTGAGCTGATTCTTTATCTCGCTTATACTAGGTTAGTTACAAGCATCGACATGTGACACCTACTGACCTTGCCTTGACCAGGCAGTCTAGCACAGGTTTTAGACTCACTTTGTGGTTGTTGCACTATGCTAAGTATATCTTTGAGCTGCTGTGAAAAAAGTTGTTTAGTATCTATTATTTGGTTAATAAATCATATTGAAGTTCGGCAGCTCATTTTTTCCAGTTGTATTCATATCATATTTCATCACGTATGTTATACAACAGAAAAAAAATAGGGTTGTGCATTAAGTTTGACAGTTACCGGTGTGGTTTCTGAAAATCCTTTTTTAGGCAGACAATTTGATTCAGTAAACCAACAACATTACTGAACTATACCATCTCCAAATGCACCAGGCAGCTCACCCATCTTGATGAGATCATCCTACTCAGGCATGCTGCTATATGCTGCAGGTCTGCATGAGATGCGTGGTTGCATTCTTCTTGTAGGCCACTTCGCTGCGGGCTGCTAGATGGTACTAGTGCTAAGCCATTTGGTACCTGAGCAATGAGCATTGCTTGCTATAATGCTATTTTGTTGGATTGTTGCCTTAGTGCTGGTGTTTTTTGACACTTTTGTTAATATGTTGATGTAGCATATCAACTCTTAGCTTGTGTTGTCATAAGCAATTTTCATTAAGTTTGTCAGTATGGTATTTACCAATGCCAAACCGGAATAAATTGGCATTACTGATACCAAACCATTTTTTTTTAAAAAAACACCATATGCACTGAGCTAACAGTACTATAATACAAAGCTGTTTAAAATTTGTCTCTTGAGTATTTAATGTATTGGCAGTGTCATCTTGCCAGATGTTATTGTAGAGGAAGGGACACCATCCTGCTTTGACTGTTCTATTAAATCATATTTCTTGTTGATTTTTGTTACTGAATTCATCTATCTTACAAAATTAGAACATAATTCTTGGGAAAGGCAAATTGAGGAGTGGCAGAATCCTATTTTGCAAGATGAGAGGTTTCCTGACTGGTATGTTCTAGCCTCTTCCTATATACAAACCACCTGATATCCGAGATTACTGAATACTGATGTATAGTATATGAACCTTTATACCACAGGTACCCGGTCACACTTTTCAATGAGTTATACTACCTTAATGCTGGAGGAACTATATGGACTGGTACTCATCCACTACTCTTTTAACCTTTTTCTCATTGAGGCTATGTGGCTTTCTTGAATATTAATGTATGTATACTGCAACAGATGGATTGCCACCAATTCAAAGCTTGACAGGTATTGGTGAAAAGAAGTTTTCTCTGGACATGCAAAATGGGGACGCTGATGATGCCAATGGGATAATCCCACGGAATAATACTGCCAGCGACATCCTTAATCAAATGGCATCAGTACTCGAGAGAATTCATGCATCTATGGAATCAAATTCTGCCATAGGAACAACTTTACTTCAGGGTGAAGAGAATATTGGCCAATTCCTCTACCTTGAGGGCATTGAGTATTATATGTGGAACACATATGATGTTCATTTCTATGCATCATTCTCTCTGATCATGCTGTTTCCAAAACTCCAGCTCAGCATTCAGAGAGATTTCGCTGCTGCTGTTTTGATGCATGATCCTGAAAAGCTCAGGATGTTACATGATGGAAAATGGGTTGCGAGAAAAGTTCTTGGTGCTGTTCCTCATGATCTTGGGCTATATGACCCCTGGTTCAAAGTTAATGCATATACGCTCTATAACACAGATCGATGGAAGGACTTGAACCCAAAGTTTGTTCTGCAAGTTTATAGAGATGTGGTTGCCACAGGTGACAAATCCTTTGCTCGTGCTGTTTGGCCATCTGTTTATATGGCAATGGCATATATGGAGCAATTTGACAGGGATAAAGATGGGATGATTGAAAATGAGGACTTTCCAGATCAGACTTATGATGTGTGGTCAATGGCTGGTATAAGTGCGTACTGTGGTGGACTTTGGGTGGCCGCTCTTCAAGCTGCGTCAGCCTTGGCACACGAAGTTGGTGACAAAGCGTCTGAAAAACTTTTCTGGGACAAGTATGAGAAGGCTAAGTCTGTTTATGGCAAGTTGTGGAATGGTTCTTACTTCAATTATGATGATGGCGACAACATAATGAGTGCATCCATCCATGCGGATCAATTGGCTGGACAATGGTATACATCACAAATCTGTTAACTCTGTCCTCTTTTTAACATTATTTTCTAGTTTTGAAGTCATGTCTAATCAAATTAACAGGTGTTTGCTTATGGCAAGGGAGGAAAGAATTTTAAACCCTTTCTAATTAATGTTTACGTACAACAGCCACTCCTAGTAAATATATTTAAGTTTGTCCCTGTATAGATCGTGTACTTAAACTAGCTTTTGCTGTTCAATTATTTACCATATACTAATATTTTATCAGATTCTAGGTATAGCATGAGTTATTGACAATGTGGGTTGGAACTCTTACACATTGTCAATATCTAATCATATAAAAGGGGAAAAAAAGCTCAGTTGGTTTTCAATAATAAGTTATACTGGATACATCTTTGTTGCTCATTCATTGTGCTTTATGTATCAGTATAAATTTGGTTGTACAAAATAAAAAATGGATCCTTTTATCATTGCTTAATGACTTCTATAATTTTGGCTGCTAAAAAAAAAAATCTCTTGTCATGTCAAATACAGAAGCTTTTCCCCGGTTATTATTTACATATGGAGTAACAAACAGACATGCTCTGAGTAAGATAAAATCATATAGTGACAGAATACTTGTAATGTAGTTGCAAGACAAGACATGATCACTGTATCTTCCATGTTTATGTTTTTTCCATCGCTCAAGTTCAAGTGTTGTTGCCCTCACGTTTCTGCTGTGGCATTTTCTTCTGCTCACGTCACTTTCAATACTAATCTCATTTAATTAACTTCTTTTTCCAGGTATGCCAAAGCTTGCGGTCTCTTCCCAATTGTTGACAAGGATAAGGCGGAAAGTGCACTAGAAAAGATATATTCTTTCAATGTGATGAAATTCAAGGATGGTAAAAGGGGAGCAATGAATGGGATGTGGCCAGATGGCACAGTGGACATGTCCGCAATGCAATCTCGGGAGATATGGCCAGGTGTGACATATGCACTTGCTGCAACCATGATTCAAGAAGGCATGGTTGAGAAGGGGTTCAAAACAGCTGAGGGGATTTATCATGCTGCCTGGTCTCCAGAAGGACTTGGGTGAGTATATTTATATATGAACTGAACTTTCACACCTATATGTTTTACTACTATGTGAGCTAGAGCCATTAATAACATTTTCCCTAAAAATGTTTATACTTTTTGAATTGGAAGTTTGATACTAAATCACGACGTCATCCCAACTTTTAATCACGTATAAACTAAAGGGATGGATACTTGAAGATTTTACACTCTTGCTATGTCGTTGCGCCATGCTTTCTAAGGTTATGTTGGACAGATATCAATTATGATAGGATGCTACATGATTCAAATAATAACTGAAACTGTAGTTGCTTAATGAATTTAAGCATGTATTTTCTAATTACCAGCTAGTTCAGCAAACATGTTATTGGAGGCGGTTATTCACTGATGATCCTACTACTGTTTTTTTTCTTTATGATTGTGCAATTTCATCCTAATGCCAACTTCCATGAACTTGTTTAAACACCAACAAATTGAATGTTCAGGTACTCATTTCAAACCCCTGAAGCTTGGAACAATGACGATGAATACCGATCGTTGTGCTACATGCGCCCTCTTGCAATATGGGCCATACAGTGGGCACTATCAAACCCAAAACTCCACAAGCAGACTGCAGATATCCCACAGGACTCTTTCCCAAAGAACCAGTTCTCGTATGCTCGGATTGCGAAGTTGCTGCATTTACCTGAAGACGAATCGCCGAAGAGTTTCCTTCGAGTGATTTATGAGATTGTTCGTAACAGGTATAGGTCCTGATGGAAGGGCAAATATGCTCCTTATTGTTGGGTGTCCATTGGCCGTATTTTCATTGTTGGTTGAGAACATTTGTTGCTGTTGATCAGCACACTTGAGTATATAGTTTATGATAATAAAACTTTATTAATCGTGGATATATGTTGATCATGATGGTGCATGTTGCCTTGTCATGTTCTAGTTCTGTTCATCAAAGGGCCAAAATATGTTGTGATGATGCGAAATATTCGTATGTTTCCTCTTCATCTGATTTTTTTTTGTTTTGCTCCAATAGCTGGCGTTGTTCATTTGGTTAGTAGCTTTAACATTATTGACAATCTTAAATCTAATGAAAATGGTCTGGTTTGTATCCGCTACTAACAAATAGATTTGAATAGGATGATTGAATTCGATGTCACTAGTAAAATGCTACAACTAATAATTTCGAACCAGATGCTCTCCATCCAATCAGCGAGTTTTGAGTTTAATAAAAATCTAATGTAACCTCAAATTTATGTTTGGTACTACGCGGACAACTCAGTTATGGCGATTTAAATTTGGACTCGTCTATATGGTTGATAACACAACATAATTTTTTCCAGAAATTATCTTTCTCCTCAATGCAATATATCTAAATTTAAGTCATAGGGAGTACTATTTTTCCTGTATGGGATACACAACACAGCATTTCTCAGCCCAACTTAAGAGTGGCCAAAGCAGAGCTTTAACACTCACTGTTTAAAATTCAATCAAATGCCTGATATATTTGATGCATTCAACATTATTCCAGTTGACGATCATTATTTCCAGTTGACGATGTCAGCCAAATATTTCTAAAACGCAACATAATGGCCGACCGATTAAACAAATATTCAGATTTGCTCTCTGATTATTTAAGTGTGCAATCTGCAAGCATGTCTCTGCATAAGTGAAAGTGAGCTTAACCAGTAATAAATCAATAATATATCTGCAGAACAAGTCATATACGACGGAAACAAAGACGTCCAGTTGAAATATTTTCACAAAAATAGGTGTCGAATACTTCTTCTCGTGGAGTGACGACGTCGATCTGTACAAAAAAAAAATTCTCTAGGATAATGCAGAAAACATAATCTACAATAGTATCAAAGCTTCACCAAATCAAACAGAGATTATTTAATTGACTTTGTTTGTTTGTCCTTGATAACCGATCAGTAAGCACAACTAGAGGTCACATTCATGATGGCATCGATTGGAACTTCTAAAAAAAATTTGCAGTTGAAAAAAGTGAGGAGTATGCACAATTAATTAAGCTACCTAAGGTACCTATGCACAATTAATAAAAGAAAGAACCAAGTTACAAGATGACAAAAGCCAGCAGCCATCCAATGACTTTATCAAAACTAAAACAAATACTACGTCCTAATGCTTCATCTTTCACTGTCTAGATGGCAAAAATATGGGCGATGTTCCCCCAATTTCAGTATTAGAAAAGGTACAGTATTTTGTCAGGAAAATAGTATCTCAATAATATTTAGTATAATTGAACCATTGGCTTGTCACAATTATATTCGTAGCAATAATAGCATATATGGCCCCGTTTGGGGAGCTTCTAACTGCTGCAGCTTTTTCCAGAATCAGAAGCTCCCCCAAACTATTCAGCTTTTGGTCCAGATTCTGAGAAACTGTAGTTATAAAATCCAGAAAATGAACTAGAAGTCAGAAGTTGAGAAACCCAACTTTTCCAGATTTTCATAAGCTAGCTAACAACCAACTGCTTCTCAAAATTTTAAGCTCCCTCAAACAGGGCCATACTCATGTAACAACCACTGGCAACAGTGTCTAATTACCAAAATAATAATAATAATTTTTTCATGTGTACCAAACTAGTATTATGAAACAGGATTATTGGCATCATTTGAATAGAAAATTATAATTATCTATCGGAAAACGGTAAGCATGCTATTTTACAAATTGGTCTTTGATTATTTCATACCTGACGCAATATTGTTATTAACTCAGATGGTCCCACAGCACAAGGCGTCAATACAATTAAAGTGAAAACAAACAATGTGTCATATCAGCAAATTTTAAGTCTGTGAATATCTAAGTCCCTATACCCACAACTACGCATGCCACGGCCGGTCGAGCATTTACAATATGAATTTTCATAATATTCATAGATTCATCGCCGCCACGGCCGGTCGAGCATTTACAATATGAATTTTCATAATATTCATAGATTCATCGCCGTCACAAATCTACTGGGCAAGCTAAGGACACATATACCCGGAGAATATGTGCCCGTCGATATGATACTTAGTCCCAAAATAAACGCAGTTTATGTCCAACGTTTGATTGTTTGTCTTATTTAAAATTTTTTTTATGATTAGCATTTTTATTGTTATTAAATGATAAAATATGAATAATATTGTATGTGTAACTATTTTTTAAAAGTTTTTTTTCATAAAATTTTCAAATAAGATGGACGGTTAAACGTTGGACACGGATACCATGGCTACACCTACTTATTTAGGGACATACTCCCTCCGTCCCAAAAAAAAAAGACAAACCCTGGTTTCCGTGCCTAACGTTTGACCGTCCGTCTTATTTGAAAAAATTATGAAAAAAATTAAAAAGACAAGTCACGCATAAAATATTAATCATGTTTTATCATCTAACAACAATAAAAATACGAATTATAAAGAAATTTCATATAAGACGGACAATCAAAGTTGGACACGGAAACCCAGGTTTGATTTTTTTTGGACGGAGGGAGTAGGTACGTAGTACATCAGTACATGCGTGAATACCTTTTATAAAGTCGAAAAAGGAAAAACAATCCGAAATATATATGTAAGGATCATATACTTTTCTCTCTACAGTCTACACTCCACAATCCTGATGAAAGTTTCCTGAGGCACATGAAGTAAGAGGGAGATGAAGATGGCGTCAGCGTTCTCCTGAAAAAAAAAAGATTATTTGTTCTTCGTCGCCGGCCGGTCTTGTACTCTACACAGCAGGTAAGACGACAAGTCTGCACTGTCGCCTGCACATTAATTTATACAGTATTAATTGGCCTGCAACTAATTAATCTACTAATTATCTGCATGCAGATTTTCTATATATATATATATATGCGCACGCAGTCACTGAAACTGACCTGCCTACGTCTCCGTCGATCTGATGCGTGCGTGCGAGATTGTTGTTGTTTGAAGAATTAAAAACGTTATTACGTAGGCGATGATGGATGACAAGGTAATTAAGCTGGCCGGGCGTTGACAAGATCATTTCAGACTCTGTTTAGATTTTACTTGGTAGTAGTTGGTACTGCCTGCCTGCAGTGTGCATATTGATATTGTTCTCTCCTCCCTGAAGAATTTTTGGGTTTTTCTAGAATGGAATTGGGGGTATTAAGTAAGTATAACAAATTATGTCAATCTTGTCCTGAATTATTTTGTGTTTGGTTTTTACTTAAATCCGATGAAGTGCTCCCAAGTAAGAAAAACCCCAATTTCTTAAGACATCACCAATATAATTAGTAGCCATATCAATCATCAAATTAAACCAGTATTTGTGCTTTGAGAGGGTTAAGTAGACCAGCCGAAAAACTTTGGAGGATAGAGCAAACTTTTTCCTTAGTTACTTAATTACCAATATCCTTCTATAGCTATAATATGATAATTTTAACTCTAATGGAGGACTTAGTAGAGTTTCCTAATTTTAGATATTACTAGTAAAATGCTCAAGCTTTTCTACGACAGAAGAAAACAATATCATAATATATCATAGCAAAAAAATATTTATTTATTAAATATCTTAATGTCACTTGTTTGCTTATTTGATTATCTATTATCCAGTTGTTTAAACCATATGTTGGACTATTTCACAATATTAAAAAAATATTAGGAGGATAATTTATAAAAACTGCAAAAATAATAGTGGGGCGGCAGATTCACTGCCACCACCACTAAATGGTTTTAAAGGTGTGTAGATTTTGAATTTTTCCCGGCTAATAAACTATTGCCTAATCTATCCCAAAGTAAATTTGATCTCTCGCATCCCAATAATACCAAGGAGAAAATACCAAAGCATCCCACATTAACAGGAAAATGGCATTGGTGGGATAGTAACCAAGGGGTTTGAAAATGTTTACTGGTTAAATAAATAATGAATGTTTGCTAAATTGCAAAACGTTTTTTTTCCAAGTAAAAGTCCTCACCATTTTCGTAGATAAACACCGGAAATGGGTGGTTATGTGACAAGGTTTTTCTATGCTAAGGGCTGTGCTTGGATCGGCCCATTTAAATCGTAAAATCTGAATATCCGTTTAAATTTTCTAGAAAGTGGGCATTTTCCTGCATGTATTGACTAGATTTGGATAAAAATAAAGACATATATAATTTATTCAAAGTGAAATGTTGAAAAAGGAGTTTCTACAAGACCAAATTATGTATCAAACTTAAACATTTAATTTAAATTAACAATGTACTACTTCCAGAAGAAACTCCTAAATTTCAAAAGGCTCTTCACTCTAGGAAGAAGATTATAATTTATCCAAATAAGATTAAAATTAAGGGCAGGTCTTACTTCTAGAGAAAAAAAATCGTGCATGGTGTGCTACGTTATACTAGTTCAACTAACGAATTAAGGCTTTCATATCTCTGTCCTAAGTATATACATATCCACATTGAAGAAAAAGCACGGCTCAACTTGTCTGTTTTCTGAATGAACTGCTCAACTTGTCTGTTAATTTAATCTCCGAAAGAGACAGCGTTGTCTATTTCATCAAACGAGATTGGGATCTTAATTAATCTCCCAATCCCAAAATAGTTACTTTCTCTGTGCTAAAATATAACTGCCTAGTAACCAATTAACGGTATCTAATCGGGTCAGGTAGCTACATTTTAGAATGGAGGTAGTATCATTTTAGATTCAAAATTTATCTAATCAAGCCTATCATTTTGCGCTATTCTATCAAACCAATCATCTTCGATTTAATTTTTTTTTCTAGCCTTCCCAACAATCTTATAACTCTTCACCATACATTATTTAATAGGCAACACTCTAATTATAATTTATTTATAAATCTTAATCTCCGCTAAATTAATAATCCAGAACGACGATTCATTAATTTTGGGAGGGTGGAACGTAGTAAGTAATAGCCAATGTGCTGCTGGTATACAACACAGTTCAACGCAGAGTTAATAGTTAATTCCTGAAGTTGTCCAGCTCCGACCAAGCTGCTGCTGCTGCTGCTGCTTTGCTATTAGCTAGTACCACTTCTTGATCAACCCAAATTGAACTATTCCATCCTGACCAAGATTGGCAACTTTTCCCGGATATAGCTGATTCAATTCCGTCCCAATTGTTTCTTTACTTGTCTTTAGTTTAGACGTTATCATGCATGGTCTTAATTAGATGAACAAATAGAAACGCACCCTGTTCAATGCATGGCAGAACTAGTCTGGAGCAAACTTTTATCGTTTGATTTATTAAGTACAACTATAGATACTTTGATCAAACTACTATCGTAAACTACAAATTTAAATTTGAAGTGGCGTATTAGAAACTACATATTTGACATCAAATTTATCACAAATATAAATTTAGGGTGGAGAATTGTAAAACTAGATTTAGTAACAAATTTATCACAAAACTACATATATTGTAGAGTTTAAATCTCTACAACACTACCATTCTAATAGATTGATAATCATTTTTACTTTTTTATTAAACCAACATTAAATTAGTAGTTTTGGGATAATAACTTCATTAAATCTGTAGTTTTACGATATTCCACGTTAAGTAGTTTTGTGATAACTTTGTGCCTGAATTTGTAGTTTTTTCTGTAACTTCATTAAATATGTAGTTTTACGATATTTCACGCTAAATGTTTCGTGATAACTTTGTGCATAAATTTGTTTTTTTTTGTAACTTCATTAAATCCGTAGTTTTACCATATTCCACGTTAAATATAGTTTTGTGATAACTTTGTGCCTAAATTTTGTAGTTTTTTTTTAACTTCATTAATTCTGTAGTTTTACGATATTTCATGTTAAATGTAGTTTCATGATAACTTTTTGCCTAAATTTGTAGTTTTTTTATAAATTCAGTAAATTTGTAGGTTTACGATATTTCACGTTAAATGTAGTTTCGTGATAACTTTGTGCCTAAATTTTTAGTTTTTTCATAAATTCATTAAATTTGTAATTTTATGATATCGAGTCAAATTTTTCTAGTTTTGTACCATCTTAAATGTGGTAGTTTTATGATAATTTCCTCAAAATATATATAGTTTTATGAAGTTTACTTTGTTCTATTCATATTATCCCAATATAATGCTACGGCAATTCCTATTTTTAATTATAGATGTATGCCCTCAATAAGCAATGGCACATATATCAACTATTGGAACTACAATTAACATCATTAAACCATTTTACTTACTGTAATCATATAATTCAAACAAGAGAATTAAAGCTTTAATTTAATCTTTTCAAAGAAAAACTATTTTAGTCCCTCGAACTATTCTATCAAACACTTTATATAGACACCAATATGTTTTTCAGCTCACTTTATCCTCTGGCCCTAAATTAACTAGTAAATTGGTTCAATTTATATCCCAATAACATTTTTTGTCTCTGTGTATACAAGTCATATTTTTCATTGGAATTTTGTGATGGGATGATAGCTAGTGTTGTACCTTATGTCTCAAAGTTTTCTTTGAAATTACTCCTGTTTACATATATATATGTGTTGGACACCGCATCTATGATTGATTTAAATAGCAGATTTTAAACGGTAAATAAACTGTCAAGAAAAAAATCGTAAATATTTCTGTAATACAATTTATATTGTCAAACATGGTTTTAAAAATTTGAAATTAAAACATATTCCACATAATGAGAAATATAAACCATTTAGGTTGTAAAATGAGCTGTTTGAAGTACTTCGCAGGATAAAATGAACGTAAGCTGACGCTGCTTTCGATTGGCTTGTTTGGATTGAAATTTTTAGCGCATGCAAAATGAGAAAGGTCATTAGCATATAATTAATTAAGTATTAATAATTATAGAATTAAAAAAAGAATTTATTTGAATTTTTAAACAACTTGTATATAGAAATTTTTATAAAAAAACGCATCGTTTAACAGTTTGAAAAGCGAGAAAGTTGAAGTTTGTAGTTGGAGAAAAGAACTAGGCTATTATTTCCGTGAAGTACTACGTAAAGTTTATTTATTTTTTATGTTCGTATGATCCTTGCAGAGTTATTATTAATTTACACGCATGCAGCAGGCCTGGTATAAATTAAATCGAGATATATTATATTATTATATCTATCTATCTCCAGAATATACCGGAGTATTACAAAATACTAGTACTGCATGGCTACATGTGTCATTAATTGTGATACAGTACGTATAACTTTGTCAAAGCTACATGGACTCGGCTCAATACTGGTTGCGCCGTTTAAACCAAGATACCTTCCGTTTAAACCATTCATTACTTATCTATTTGTATACAAATACGGAGTATATTACTTCTATCTCTCTAGATGATTTGGTCACTGCATTGACCGGTCAGCATCAACGACTCCTTCTTCCTCCTCCTCGCCTTCGTCATCCCTTCCCGATTCCCTACATGTGATGCATATATAAATTAACCTAGCTTCCTTGCTCGATCGTCTCCAACGCACACTGATCTCCCCTGCGGCCTCTCCGGCGATCCGTACGTCGCCGGCGGCGATCGATTTGTATATCAATATATGCTGTTCTTGTGCTTGTGCACCATCGTCGTCGTACTCCAGTGCTACTTGGCCGCCGCCGCCGCCGCCGCCGGCTTAGCTTCTCGCCGCCGTAAGCTGGCCGTCGTCGTCATGGCGTGCATGCTCTGCTGCTCCCCATTGCCCGCGCTGTCGTCCCCGGCCACCGGCGGCGCCGCCGTCGTTGGCTTCTCCTCTTCGTCGCGGAGGAAGGCGGCGCACGTGCACCCGGCGGTGGCGGTGAAGGATCACGACCTGTCGTCGTCGTCGCCGGCGGCGTGCGGCGACGAGGGCGGCGGTGCCGTGGTGATAGAGGAGGAGGCACATCCGTCGATGATGATGAGTGTGGCGGCGCCGGCGATGAAGAAGAAGGCGGTGGCGGCGAGGTGGAGGCCGCCGAGGCTGGTCGTGCCGGCGGTGGCTGGCGCCGACGAGGCAATGGCGGCGGCGGCGGCGGTGAAGGCGGCGAAGGAGAAGGAGGAGGAGGAGGCCATGGAGGTAGAGGGAGAAGGGTTTTGGGTGGCGAGTAGGAGAGGACTTAGGCATGCAATGGAGGATGGCTATGGTGTGATCACTCACAAAATTGAAGGGCATTCCCAAATGGTAATTAATTAATCTTTTTTGCTTCTTACAAATGATTTGTCTGGCTGGATCATTTCATAAAAAAAGACAGTATTATTAATATAATAAATTACTTGGATTTGATTTCTAGTGGTGACACTCGAGAACACACAACATCTCCAAAAAAAAAGAAGATTCACAAATGTATTTTAGTTTTAAAATGTTTTTAACATTTTAGAACAAAGATTACATATAGTATAGAAGAATTGGCCGGCATATTTAACTATGCCATAGGCTTGGAACCAGGGGCGGATTCAGGAAAAAAAAATTAGGGGGGGGGCTCAATTTACACAGTTTCTTCAACCTCCAGCCATTTAAGAACCTTTAGTTTATCATTCATGGTAAAAAAATTGAAGGGGGTGCTCCAGGGGGTATCCATGGGTCTTGTGGGTGTAGGGGGGACTCGAGTCCCCCTACACCCACGTTGGATCCGCCCCTGCTTGGAACAACATGAATTTTATTTTATTTTTTAACGTAAGGGCGGGATATGAATTTTAACTTTACTCACTTTTAATACGCATTTGCTTGAAATCAGAAGAATTTGAGATTGTTTGAGAGTGAAAGTTGAATTGATTCTCTTTGAGAATACATGAAAAGTGCACCATTTAAAGCTAGTTTGTGATATAAATATATTCCCACATGTAAATGTGAAAATTGCTGAATTAATGTCATTGGACGTAGAAAAGATGAAAAGGGGTGTCTTGTATTTAATTATGAGACGCCGGACATACACATTTTCCTTTTCTTTTTGGTATTTATATCCATTTTCTGCACTCAATTAATCATGCAAGTTTGTGGCTTTAGTTTCTATTGAAGCAAAGAGTGGATTTTATCTATTATCTAAAAACTAATTTAAGACGCAGTATATTGTGACATACGGTAAAATAAAAGTAGTTCTCGCTTGAATACTAACTGCATATGCATATACCATTTGTTCTGGAAATAGTTGGTTTATTAATTCAGCCAACCTTATCTTATTTCAATCAAGTTAAAACAATTAGTAATGCAATGCAAATCCCTGAAGGAGAATGCATGACGTATACCACACATTTTTATACAATTCAGACCGTTCTCAGATCTCAACGAACTAATAATAATTACTACTCACAAAGATGACAAAAAGTAAACGAATCCCAACCGAAGTAGCTAGAGATTAATTATCCCAGTTTGTTGACTCAGTTAATCAGCTAGAGATAGATGGACGTACGCCAACAAACACCAAGTCACTGAGAGTATACGTAATTAATTAGCACAAGTACGTACGTAACGTCTCAGTACTGTTTCTCATTATTATCTGATCTTTTTTTTTCTCTTCAATCAGGCATTCTACGGTGTGTACGATGGTCACGGCGGCCGCGCCGCCGTAGACTTCGTCGCCGGCCGCCTCGGCAACAACGTCGTCGCCGCCGCGGAGAAGCAAAGATTATCAGAAAAAGCATCGTCTCCGGCGGCGGCCGACCACGTCGCGGCGGCGATCCGAGCGGCGTACCTGGCCACCGACAGCGAGTTCCTCAGCCAGGTGAGCACAGTGTTCAACACATTCCGAAACTGAAAAATTTCGGTCCTAGCAGATTCCGATACGATATTATTTCGACCGTAATTTTAATTTTTTTTATGAATTTTGTAATATTTTTGTTTAAAATTTTAGACCAAAATTAAAATTTCGGTATATCAGCACACTCCGACACAAACACCGAGAATGAAAGATCGAACCCTGGGTGAGCATATAGCCATCGTGCGTTTTACCGGGTCTTGCTCGATCTGCTCACTCTGAACTCGTCAAAAAAACTTAAAAGGATAAATGGCCTTTTGTGCTTGGCAATTTGCGTGTGGTTTGTTGTTGTCTGAAGTCTGAACTGCACGCGTATCGATCATTGGCTGCCCTGCCATGGCGATGGTGACGCTTGCATCTTCGTTTGTTTTGTTCGAGTGTGAAGGCGAGATGTTGACGGCGAAAAGGGACACTAGCTAATCTGTGCTGCTCAGTTGCTTCTTTCACTTGCCGTGTCATAGGTGTCAAGTCAGATTCCCCATATATATACATATACATATATATGTATATATATATATCCTTATCAAAAAAAAGACCTGTAAAGTTAGCTTTAATTTGCTCCTGTGGTATGACAGAAACTTTAGGAATTTATACTAATGATAATGATGATTTGCGCAAAGCCTTTTTATATTTAAGAATCGACCAATAAAAGGTCGTCCTCAAAATCGATCTATGTGATTTCAATTCGATATTCCGCTTGATATATCATCAGGAGGGAAATAGGGAAGAATTAAGGCATCTGTCCCATAATCCCGAGCTTTTTAATTTATTTATTTTTAAAATTTATTGGCCTTGTGCTTATTGGCTGAGAATGAACATGTAAATAATTTGTATTGTTAAAAAAAATCAAATGTTATGTAGTCTGATAAAAAGAAGATCCTAATTAATGAATAATAGAACTGATGAGAAGTAATCTTCATTAATTTGTCTCGGGTTGATAATACTTATCGTTTTGGATAAGGGTGAAGTCAAACTTTAGAATATTTGATTATGAATCATTTTTAAAATATTTGTCTTCCAAATATGGTGACTACATGTATAGATTAGTCTTAAAAAGTACTTTAATAAGATCATATATTTGCTAACAATTTTATATATATTATAATGAAAAATAATGGTCAAAGTTGTTTTTTGGAGACCGTACCCTTGTCCAAAACAACAAGTATTATCAACCCGGAGGGAGTAGAAATGGCTGTGCACTAATTAAGTCTCGATCGTTTATTATTGTTGTACAGGGAACAAGAGGCGGCGCATGCGCTGCGACGGCGCTGGTGATCGACGGCGACCTCTACGTCGCCAACCTCGGCGACTGCCGCGCCGTCATCAGCCGCCACGGCGCCGCCGCCGCCCTCACCTCCGACCACACGCCGGCGAGGGACGACGAGAGGTCCCGCATCGAGTCCTCGGTAATTAAGCTAGCCCCAAGAAACACACAAAAAAAATCAAATCAAATTATCAATCAATCACCAAATTAAACTTAATTATGATTGAATTTGATCGATCTCTATCAGGGCGGGTACGTGAGCTGCGGCAGCAATGGCGTGTGGCGCGTGCAGGACTGCCTCGCGGTGACGAGGTCGTTCGGCGACGGCGGCCTGAAGCGGTGGGTGGTGGCGGAGCCGGAGGTGAGCAGGACGCCGCTCGCCGGCGCCGGCTGCGAGTTCCTCGTCATCGCCTCCGACGGCCTCTGGAACAAGGTGTCCAACCAGGAGGCGGTGGACGCCGTCGCCGCCGGCCATTATTCCGTGGACTCGTGCCGGCGGCTGGTGGACATGGCGCGGCGGAGGGGGAGCAGGGATGACGTCACCGTCATGGTCGTCGACCTCAAGAGGTTTTTGAACTGCTGATTAATTAGCGACAAAATTGTCAACTGACTAACCATAATTATTAGGAGTTAATTAGATGGATTAACTAAGCTGATGATGGATGGGAGATGATATGTAGCTGATTAGCACTGATGGCATGATAAGCCTGTAGATATGCAGCCTCTTTGGTTTGGTAATTCTTTTGACAGTAATATTTTTGTATATGCATGTACTATGTATTTATGCATGTATATTTGTAGGATGAAATATAGGGGCTGGCAATGAGAGGCTAGTAGCACTGTATCCCTCAATTTGTAAATGTAAGATATGTCAAAATCCAATTAATTAACTTGTGTAAATTCGATCGATGTAGTATATTGAAGTCTTTGAACACTGAGGCAATTCCTTACCAGCAACCGCAAGACTTCACTAAATTTCTTACTTGAAGTTGGACACCACATTTTTGGATTATAAATTCCAGATCTCATAATAAAGGAATTAACAACAAAAAAGAAAAAGAAACAGAAAGAAAAACTTAGCTCTATTTCCACTTACCAGATGAGCCACACAAAAAACCACACTCTTGAAGCGCAACCCGAATTCGAACTCTTGCACCCTTCATCAATGATCCATCGACCTCTTACTGGCTCTTTCCCCACGCTGACCCTACCGCCGCCCGGATCCAACCGATTGAGATTTATCACCTGTCGTCTACAATAATGTTTAGAAGTCTCTAAGTAATAAGCCACTATATACAGGTTGAGAACCATGATTTACCACCTCCGTTTTTTAATATATGATATCGTTTATTTTTTTATAAATGTTGGATTATTTGTGTTATTTAAAATTTTTGTGTAAATATAAAAAAAAAATTAAGTCACGCTTAAAAAGTCACAATAAAATAAATAAGTTTAAATAAGATGAATGATTAAACGTATAAAAAATCAAGGGTGTTGTATATTAAAAAAAAGAGGTATATGTTTAAGGACTACAAGCCAATACTACTGCTAATCAATAGTGTCTAATGTTGGATTTATTCACTAACATGTTCTCCACCATGATATTGATCATTTGGTATCTTGTAACATGATCCATCAAAGATCACCGGTCAATGAATATAGGAATAAGTTCAGTTTGTGTCCCTCTATTTGTCGCCCAGTCCGATTTCCGTGCCTTGACCGCAAAAAGGATACGACTCATCCCCCAACTTCCGAAAACCGGGCAAACGAGGTCCCTCGGCGGTTTTGGCTGACGTGGTACCTACATGGCTTGTTTGATTAGTTTTCCATCCCACGTAGCATTGATGTGGTGCTAACGTGACAATTATATCTCAGAAAAATAATAAAAATCGTGGGCCCACATGTCAGCCATGGGAAAAATAATTTAAAAATGGTGGGTCCCACATGTTAGCTACACAAAAAAAAATATGGTGGGGCCAACGTGGGCCCCACATGTCATTCTCAAATGACCAAATCCAATCCTCTTCTTCCTTCTCTCTCCGGCTCTCCCCATCTCTCTACACCCTCCTCTCGCTGAGCGGCGTCCAGCACGGCGGGCGGCGGCGGGTGGCGCGGCGACGGACAGCGCATGGCTGGTGGCAGGCGACAGTGCGCGCGCGGCGGCCATCTCTCTCTTGCTCTGCTTGCCTAGCCGTCCGCTGCCCTTCTCCACGATGGCCGACGGCGGGAGAAGAGGGAGCGACGCGCGGCGGCGGGAAAGGAGGGAGCAGCGCGCGGCGGCGTCGGCGGCAAGAGAGGAGGGAGCGGCGCCGGCGGGAGAGGAGGGCGTCCGGGTGGTCGGCGGCGGCGAGACGGATGGCGGCGTCGATGGTGTCGGATTCCGGGGGGCAGGACTCCCCAGCAGTGAGCACTACGCCAGAGAAGAGCGCCGCAGCCGCCACGGCGGCGCCCCGAGCTGACCCGACAAGGAAGTCCTCCTCCTCGTCGTTCCCTTACCCCTCTCGGCTCTCCCTCTCCTCGCCGTCCTCATCGCCATCTTCCAGGGTGCCGCCGCGCTGCTCGCCTTCATGCGGACCGGTGGCGTGACGACCGCCGCCGCCGCCGCCGCCGCCGCGGCGCCCCAAGTGGACCCGACAAGGAAGTCCTCCTCCCCGTCGTTCCCTTCCCCCTCTCGGCTCTACCTCTCCTCGCCGTCCTCATCGCCATCTTCCAGGGTGCTGCCGCGCTGCTTGCCTTTATGCGGACCAGCGGCGCTTCGGTCGGGGGGCGGCGCCGACCACACCCGCCGCTGCCGCCGGAGCTCGCCTGCTCCGCCGTCCACCCGCGCCGTCCGCTGCTCGGGAAGGAGAGAGAGAGAGGGGGGAAAGGGAAGAATAGAGAGAAGGGAGAGGGAATAAGAGAGGAGTGAGGCTGACATGTGGGGCCCATGTGGCCCCCACCATTTTAAAATTATTTTTTTTGTGTGCAGCTGACATGTGGGACCACGCTTTTTATTATTTTTCCGAGATATAATTGTCACGTAAGCGCCACGTCAATGCCACGTGAGATGGAGACCTACTCAAAACAAGCCACATAGGTGCCACATCAGCCAAAAACGCCGAGGGACCATGTTTACCCGGTTTTCGTAAGTTGGGGGACGAGCCATACCCGGTTTTGTAGTCAAGGGGCAAAAATCGGACTGGGGTCAAATAGAGGGACCCAAAGTGAACTTATTCCATGAATATATAACGGAGGCCCATGAAAATAATCACTAAGCAAGCCTCCTGTCCAATGGCCCAATATGCGGCCCATGGCTGGCTTATACTAGGCTCTCTTCCAGCCGACCACAGTAAACACTAAGGGCCTGTTCACTTTGATGCCATTTCCAACCTTACCAAATTTTGGTAAAGTTGCCAAAAAAGTGGCTATATTTAGTTTGCTGCCAAATTTTGAGAACTATATAAGAAATCCTACCAAAATTTTGACAATTTTGGCATAGTTGCCAAAATTTGGCAATGCCAAAATTTGGTAAGGTTTTTTTGGCATCAAAGTGAACAGGCCCTAACTCTACTGTCAAACAAACAAATTATCAAGAGGTTGAACCAACCAAATCACATACATATATCCATATTATATACTCCATCATGTGTGTCTCAATGTCACAATCATGTGATCTCACCTGAAAAACAAGCATCTTTTTCAATCATCTTTTTCACCTCACAGGGCACAGCAATTAACAAATTAAGGATTAGCACGAGGAAGAAGAACAAGAGGATGATGTTTCCTGACACATGTCCTCCTACTGACGTTAGATGCAGAGTTAAAAAGAAAAAAATCCAGAAAGGCGACATTCTGATTCTGATCTTCCATTGACCTCGTCTCTCTTTAACTTTTTTCTATTCACTTTTCCGAATTCCTTTTTAAATTTCTCTCTCTTTCTTTCATGTCTGTACTCCAACAAGAACGATTTATATCTAGCTTAGGTATCTTTTGCAGAATCTTGGCCAGCTAAGCACGGCGATCTCAAAGATTATGATCTCTAATCTTTGTTTAGTTAGAGCCACAAGGACGATTAGTGTAGGCTAATTAAATAATTAGCTTTGTTAATTTGTGTCGTCCTCATGCTGCACTGATCGATGGAGACCGCATTTTGCTTTGTCGGGAGAGAAGATTAGATGATTTAATTATGATGGAGGTGTGTTCATGATGCCTCTGTCTCTTCCAGCAGGCAAAAGATTAACATATTTGGGAGAGATTTTGTTCCTGGTGAGCTTGTCTCTGTGTGTTATGTGGATGAATTTCCTGCTTCCTTCCCAGGTGCCCTATTTTAGGGGTGTCAATTATTAATTTGGAGTTTTTTTTTTGTTTTTGTCACTAACTCGTTCAATATATCATTTCTCATACAGCCCAAACATGTAAGAGATAATTCAGTGTTATTATGTAGGCATCAGATGCCAAATTAATGCAAAATGAGATGCATGTCAGAAGAGAGTGCATGCTGAAAACAATTTGTTTTCGTTGCTTCTTTTCTAAGAAGAGAATGT
This sequence comes from Oryza sativa Japonica Group, assembly GCF_034140825.1. Classification (NCBI taxonomy): domain Eukaryota; kingdom Viridiplantae; phylum Streptophyta; class Magnoliopsida; order Poales; family Poaceae; genus Oryza; species Oryza sativa. The sequence continues at coordinate 8,055,238 of NC_089045.1, forward strand.
TGTAAATTCAATAACAAACGCGATTATAGTATGCCTACGTGCAACAACGTATTTACGTAGCACTCCCTCACTATGTCGTGTGTACATCAAAGGAGGGAATAGTAGTCGTATCCATTGGGCTGCAGGGATTGAGAACGGATAAAAAACGAAGTATTGTTTTTGTGTTTTGTTAATCGGAATCGAAAAACCCGAATATAAAAATAGAGTGAATACGATAACAAATATTTATCATAATAAAAAGGCGCTGATCAAATTGAGCTTCTAATTCTTTCTGAAACAACAAATAAAAATTTCAATTTTTAGCAACTAACAATACCACTTTATATCATGAGGACCATCGTCACGGTTCACATATATCACTTTGTCTGTTCACATATTCTTAAAATAAAAAATCCAGATTCATTTTCAACAGATAGTGCCCCTACTGTCTTCGTTTTTGTTTTCAAGAAAAAAAAAACGAATCCATTTCCATTTCAAAAAATTTCTAAAAAAAATTCCAACCAAGCTTTCCCTTTTTGAAATACGAAAACTTCCAAACGCAGGGTTGCCAGCGACGAACCCATAACAAAAATTATCTGGGATCCTTTACATGTCATAACACATATAATACTATAATTTTTAACTAATAATATAGTTAATATAGGCTAAAACAACTAAACATTGTGAACCAATGTAACTCAAAGATTGCAACAAGATAATATAATGTAAACAGATCGATCAAAACTAATATATTGTGATATATATAAATCCGATGGTTAAAGCATACACAACGGCTGGATTTCCGATGTAAGTAAATTAAAATGTATATCGGCTAATTAACCGATATATCTTATAACTGAAACCTACAATAATGATAATTCATCGGCCAGTACTCCGATGAACGTTGTATAAAAATCTATCACTTATTAGATTTAACCTTATTGACAGCAATTTAATAGATCGGACCTAACTGAGGCAGTATAAGATTAAAGATAAAAAGAAAAACATATTTAGTCAATAGATCTACACAAACGTGATGGATATAAGAAATCTATTAAAAACATCAGTACGATTAGAGAAATACCAACTTAGTTAGAATATCATACCTAACCGAAAAAGTACTAACTAAGCCGATACGACTCTAAACAGTGATGCAGTTAAAGATACAGTCAATATATCAATAGGCAATGCTTGCATCATCTTGAATAGAATATCGAACTTAACAGAGAAAGTTCTAGCCACGCTGATACTTGCGAAGTTGACGGAACTTACTTCCTCATCGGGGATCGAAACCGATGCAGCCCAACTCGAAACTAAGAACTGGCCAGAATAAAGGGTGGCGATGCGCCAAAAGTATTTGTATTGATCTATGGAGATAGATTATAAAGACACTAGGTGTATATATTTATACCCTGGGGTTGATACAAAATCCTGATTTAAGAAAAGGAAAATAATTAATCCTGCCTATTTAAGAAATATATTAAAAATATGAAACTATCTTGCCGTGGTTTTCACGATCTCTTTAAATTCAGCTTGATCTGGATAAACTTCTATCTACCAATCAACTTATTTCCTTAACCAATTCTACTAAAGAATCGTACCAAATGTTGGTGTTAACAAATTCCCCCAATTCTTGTGGTCGCCAACCCTATAGAATGACACGAGTGGGTAAATTAGGAGTAGGTATTTGCAACAAATTGTTTTATTGGGGGTGAATCTTAAACTCAAGGTGTCATTTAGGGTGGTTTTTGCAATTTCCCCTTCTTACATTCCAATGCATTTTTCTATAGGTGATATGACCTTCCTAACCTTGATTAATTTGCATTGGGGATGTCAGTGCTCAGAAACAGAGAGGGGGTTCAAAGCTCTTAATCACACAGTTAATGACAACTATGGGACACATTTGGGGTAAATTATGGTAACCATATCATTTTCTGCATCCTTTTATTTTGTCAGACTTTGCTAGCACAATAATCTTTTGTGAAATGGAGGGAGTACCAAAATATAAAAATTTCCTACATTTACTAAAAAAATATTGCAAATACGCCTTGTATTTATTAAAAAAATATTGCATGAATGCAGGGGCGGAGCTACTTATATTAAGAAGTGCCGAGGAACCTGGTTTAAATTTTTTTCTACAGTTTATCTATTTTCATCACATATATACCCGTCAGTCGAAACTTAAACACCCATATCAAACTTTGTTTGATTTAAATTAAACCAGAATAAAATAAGTGAGCGGAGCTCTCATTCTGTTCTAGCTCTTCCCCTTTACGAATGCCGTACAAGTTGCCGAGTTGGCATATATGTGAATGTGAGGCATGACAGCAGTAAAACCCATGCTGTTTAAATGCAGTCTCCAGTCGTTGCTCGCTGACACATGGCTGCAAGGCCCTGTGGTCGCCCATGCAAATAAACCGGGCATACATTATTATCTACCACCATTAATCCCTCTCATTTTCTTTGTTTTTTCCCCCTGAGTTGTAACTTTCGTCCTTATCACTCTGAATCTGCTGCTACTACACATCAGATACTGATGTGTAATGTTGATCCATGAAATGATAGAGCATGAAGTTTTTTTTTCCTTCTACTTAATATTAATGAGCATACATATATAGAACTTGTACAATGATGTGATAACGAAACTTAAGGTACTATTCTTTTCAGCTAATTTATTAGATACTGGCACGATTATTTGCTTCACTTATCTCAAAAATATGTTTTTAAAAAGAAAAAAAATAATTATTGTTTGTCCACTTATTCTAAGTTATTTGTTAAGTTTATTGTGTAAGAAATATTTAATTCATCTTTTGACGATGTAGATAATACATGATAATAATTCACTCAATAATCTATATCAAACATGGCTTCTTTTACAATACATGAATTTTACTGAACTTTTATAGAAATTTGTTCTCTTTTTTTTTTGTAAAAATCCTCTAAAATTCCTTCATTTAGGTGGAGACTTATATATGTTGCTGACTTCTGGGCATATATGTAAGTGCCCGTACCGAAACAAGTGTATAGAGGATCAAATTAAACAAGATCCATAACCACATATAAGAAGCACTAAAAAAGAAAAAAAAACTAAACTGTATCATGTGCATGCCACCATAAAAATTACTCTTTCAGTTAGCTTCCCTTGCTACCAAACAAAACAGTATCAAGCAGCCAGCAAGCACCCAAATGATTGATGTGTGTATGGCCCTAAACATGCATACTCCTGTACTAAGATCCCTGCACACAGTATAACACTGCCTAGCTAGTCCCCCATCCTGACAACACTAATTAATTTAATTAGTTAATTAATTAATTAACCAGGTGCATGCATGCCTTAGGCTAATCCCATTATTAATCAGCAGTGCAATTGTCAGGATGGGGAGACATGCCGATCTCCATGCCTGATTCCATGACCTGAATCTGGACGTTTTTTTATATAACCACACATGGGTTTGACCAGGTCTCGACACTGCACTGACGTACGAAGTTCGTACGAAACTATGGAATATTTTCATGGTGGCTTATCAGTTGCAGCTAAATTTTAAAAATTTTAAAATTAATTTTAAAGTTGATTTTTATTTTTTTATCATCATAGTTTATCATCATGGCTTTATTTTCTTACTTATTTTATTTTTTACGGCATATTAGCAATAGCTTAATTAACCAGAGGTATATACTGTGTAGTGTGCCGATATCTTCAGGAAGCTTCAGACCCCCGTGTTATCGACAAAGGACATCGATCGATTAGATTAACTTATAAATTAATGAATAGCTAATTAATCAAAATAATACGGACTTCGGATCAACTGATCACCATAGTGAGAGATTCTAGTCACATGTAGGTCGATGACCCAATTAATGATTTCTTATCCATTGTCCAGGTTTAAATTTATCCACTATTTTCATTTGATCCATTTGGATGGGTACGGAGATAAGAAAAAAAATTATGGCAATAGCGAAAAAAATGGTTCAAATGATGAGGGTGGAGCAAGGACGGTCACGCTTGCATATACGAGATTTGTCACAAAATCGCCTAGAAATTAAATGTGACATGCCATTAAATGTTGTTACCATGATTAATTTCGTCGTTCAATTGAAATGAAGAAGGCTACAATTTTGAATAGTGGATAAATTTGTTTAAAACACCCACGCATCAGTTAAATTTGCCGCCATCACTAATTCGATTTGTTTGCATACATGATACTACCTTCGCCCTAAACTATAAGGATTAATTTTTAGATTTGAACATGATTATTAAAAAAAGTATGTAAAATTAAATGGGGAAAGATTGTAATAGGATGAAAGTGGAGGTAGGTGAAAAAAATTAAATAGTGAAGAGTTGTAATTGGTTAGGAAAAAAATTTTAGTGCGGAAGTTGTTATATTTTTGGACGAAAGAAGTAAAGGTCTTCCTTTGAATGTGTTGTGGTGTACTAAAATATATATACTCCTTGTATATAGTCTATGGATAAAAATGCAAACAAATTGCAAGATTATAGTCATTTCAACTTGGGCCCTAATGCATGAGTATATTGAAGCAAAACATACATTACTTAGCAGCAAATATGTGTGTCAATTTTGGAATATAGAAATTTTACTGGATTTTTACATAAATTAATTAATTCCCATAAATATCCTTAAAAATTCCTCCATTCTGAAATTAAAGAAGTGTCGCTCTAATCCGCTAACAACTCGATATTTTTTTCAAAAAAAAAATCTATGGTAAAAAAATATAAAAGAACGAGTCTCTATATAGATATATTTTATGTTATAAACTAATTGTGCATGACAACAATCATCTAAAAGAGCTTCCAAAGGTTCCTTTGAACAACCATATATCTACCCGACTAGACGGTTTGTGTTCAGCTGCTGGTACATGATCAGGTGAGGGCATGAGGCGTAAGGAGTGACCTTCATTTAATTCAATTATGGATTTGCCTATAGTTTAAACTTAATTTTCTCTTATCCTTATTGAGAAAACAATCCAAGAATTGCATCCATACTTTCTTTCACCCAAATGAATGTGCTATCTAGCTACACCTCCGTAATATTAAACTAGCCAGAAGTGATATATAGAAAACATTAGCAGATTTAGAACATAATTTGTTCTAAAACCAAGCATTTGCGGGGCATTTAACTATTTGTCACTCTTAAGATGTGATGATAACATATTTACCATTCGTTGTCTATGGCATGTGGACCCAGTGGTAAATCTGTTCTCATCCATTGTAAGAGTGGCAAATTGTTAATTATTCCAGCATTTGCGGGACATCCTAATTCAGAGTACACTTCCTATATGTTGTGCATTGTTTCAGAAAAATCAATTCAATGTAGTTTCACACCTCTAAAAACCAAAAAGGCTGTGAATATTTATCAGATTATCAGTAGTCCCAGACAGATGGGTCCCAGAGGGATGCCGCTTGCTGGGCCCACTCGTCATTGTCCGTCTCTCCTCCTCCCTCCCAGACAGGTGGGGCCATCAGCATGGCCTCCGCCAGCTCAGCCCACATGTTGGGCGACTTGGCCTCCAGCTCGTCGCCGCCGCCGCCGACCACCACGTCCCACTCCCACGCCGCCGCCGCCACCGCCGCCGCCTCGGCCTCGCCGGCGGAGCAGCATCGTCGTCTGGCGTCGTCTCCGCCGGCGACGACGAGGAGGTCGGGGGTGAAGCGGACCTGGGCGGCGGCCTCGAGCGCGGCGGCGCGGACGTCGCCGGGCTCGGCGGTGTCCGGGCGGCGGAAGCGGTGGGCGATCGCCGGGAAGTTGAGGCGCGCGTCCCGCCCCCGGAGGCGGAGCGCGGCCACGTCGTGCGCCACGGCGGCCATCTCCGGCGACTCGAAGCTCCCGAGCCAGATGCGCGTCTTCTTCCCGGGCTCCCTGATCTCCGACACCCACTTCCCCCACTTCCTCTTCCTCACCCCTCGGTACTGCCCCGCCATCTCCCCGCCGCCGCCGCCGCCGCCGTTCTGCATCACCACCACCTCCATTGCTGCCGCCGCCGCGCAATGCCTGCTGCTACCTGATGATCGAGCTTCGATCGATCGCTTGATTTCTTGCGAAATGCTTCAATGGCGAGCTAGCTGAGCTAGTGCGAGAGTGAGAGCTGATGCTTGGATGCGATTTAGAGGTGTATATATAGAGAGAGATGGAGAAGAGAGAGAAATTTTAGAGAGAGAGGAAGATGAAATTGATGATGGTGCATGCATGGGGTTGGGGGAGACAGCTGGAGGCTAATACGTGTCCATTTCCTATAAAAATAATTTCTTTTTTTTCACATATATAGATGTTTGTATTTATATATGTTTATGTATATAATATGTGTATATAGAAAATTGTGGGGGAGAGATTGTGCTGATGCATTATCCACCGGCAAGATGCTGGGTTTCCATTCTGGGGAGGGAGTTTCCTGGATACTTCACAGGTTTTGGTGGTTAGTTTGTGAAGTTGATCATAAACTGATAATGTACTACTAATGTCATCATGCATTTTTTTGTTTAATTGTTGCAATGTCGTTGGCTAATATATATGAATACATGATATGATCCAAAAGGTAGTTGAGTGCTTCTGTGTATATGACATATACACCCACATTTGGTATGTAACATGCATGTATATTGGTTTGAGCATTTAGTTTTATGGATGATCGACTAATTTTGTATTTATGTGTGTCATTTTAAATGTGGGCCTTCAAATTATTAATTTTCTATAATATGTATGCTCTCCTATATTATAAAATGGCTTGTGATGTGGTGTAGTGGTACAGTCATAGGCGCATTTATCTACCATGGTTAAAATCCTGTTTTTGACAAATATCAAACGTGCGTTTGTGGGTTTTCAATTAATGTAAATTTAGTGATATCAGGGATGTAAAGTTGGTTTTCATCCCTTTGAATATGTGCTAGGGGCATTTTCGTGGGTATGTGAGGTGTGATGGTGTGTGTTTAGTGGTGTGTACATATGTAACTGAAAAAAAAAATGGTTGTGAAGATTTGCTAGCTAGCTGTCACTCCTACTAAGCTAGCGCAAACACCCAATTAGACATTTAATTCTTTTGGTTTGTCATGTTTCCCTCGCACAATCACCCAATTAAACTAAACAATCTGAACATTACATTACTCTATATACATTTTGGCACAGACATGACATGATCTACCTGGTTGAATTGAGTGGTTCCCCTTAAAACAAGCAGAAAACATTTAATCACCGAAATCTACATAAAAGGTGATGCCTTTGACCACACGCACGCGCTGAGAACTACATGTAGCAGGCGTAAACCAGCATAGTTGCAGTCCAAATAAATATTTGTGGCGCTCTCAAACAGCTGTAAAACCTAGTGATATGAACAATTTGAGATTAAATACACAAAGGCATTAATTAAGCCTGACGTGGCATCGTCCAGGGATCAACACGTGTTGTGCTGGGACTTGATCATCAGTCCATCTCGGCCGTTTTATACACGTTTGTTTTTCCTCACATATTTTGTGACATCAATGTCAAACAATCCTCCTGGGGAGATTCTCAGGTAGAACCTAGTAGATATGTCACTGCCACATCTAAACGAGAGTAACTTTAAATTACTTTATGCAAAATTAACATGTGACATTCCAGATCAACCACCTTGGCACCAGCTTGATCGCTTCGAGAGATGAATCTTGATGATGTTTTGATATGTTTTATGATCAAAATATAAAGATTTGGTGAAACTTTGTCCTAAACATCAAATATATTTATGGCTGAGTTTTACAAAAGCTTTAAAATATATAATTTCTTCAACTTATTTTCACACCTTCAAACTCGCTTGTACAATTAATTATTGAACACCTAAACTTATGAAGTACTATCGGGTGCGTTCGCATCTCATGCTAGTTATTCTTTCAATGTTACATATCGTGTCTATCAATAATGAAACTTATGTACTTATAGATCGAGACAAGTGCATCTATGCTCTTCGTAGAGGTGAATTATGTGCGTGTATATGAGCACCTGTGTTTGGAACGAATTTAAAAACATTACATTAGTAGTTTAGTGCATAGTGACTAGCAAAGGTTAAGACCAACTTTAAAAATCTTTGTAGAATATCATCAGTCAAACTCTCAAGTAAATTTGGAAATGATTACCACATTTAAAAATAGTTGCGAGACCTTGATATTCTAGCTCTATCGTCTCGTTTGCTCTTCAGCTTATCAATAATAGCCAATTAAAATTTTAAAACTTAATTTTAGAGTTTAATTTGCTTTTCCTTTATCATAGTTTATTTTTCAGCATTGATTTCTAATTAAGTTTCTAATATATACAATTTTTTCTTATAAATTACTTTTTAGGGTAATAAGTTTTGTGGCTTACAATTAATTATAGACAAAACGAGGTGACTATAAGCTTAAACTCAGCATTTCATAATTGTAATTTGCAGAGGGGTCGTTGTCATGTCTTAATCGCACGCATGGGCTTGGGGTTGGAGTTGGACTAGGAGAGGCAGGCTGGCTTCCATTACACAAGAAAATTATTTTTTTAAGAGGTTACACAAGAAAATTATTATTGTGAGATGCAGAGAAAGGGGAAATTAAGCTAGGGGAGAGGGACAAACGAGAGGCACCTGCAGCGGCGATACGTGTCCACGCGACTTTGACCGTTGCACGGACTTCTCCGTCCGTACTACTGGTCACCGCTGAGGTGGGCCCACCGGCCCAGCATCACTGAACGAATTTTCAGCTCGCTTTTTTATTTTATATTTTTATAGGCTATATAAGCTAATTACTTTTTTTTCATTATATGGCAGTCACACGCGTGCACATTATTACACACGTAATACTGCTACACTCACAACACCATGGATGCACCCCTAATACACATGCCCTAAGATATGAAAACCAACAGGTGACGGCACATCCTTAATCATAATAAACCCTGTTGAAAACACACACTTATGAGTCTAAATTTTATAAATTCTAGGATTTAAACACTGGTGGATGGACTATGGAGTCATATACCCACAACTTCACCATTACTACCGATCGATGCTTCCATTAGCTCATGTTTCGTTCACTCATCGTACACAATTTAATTTTAACGCTGGTTGAAGTATTGATCACAAAGATATATAATGCAGTCCCATGTCCTAGTAAAAAAGTGGGTTTTTGTTTTTTTATTTATCTTATAAAACTTAGGGTCCTATCGACATCTTAATACCACTACATTTTTTTCTTCTCATTTTAGCCATTAAATCATTAGTACTCCCTTCTTCTCATTAGCTAAATGCTCATGCTTTGCTACGTATAACAAAAATATCATAATATTTTCTAAAATAAATAAATCATATTTTCCATGAAAAATGTTACCCATATTTTTCCCTATAACAAAATTTGGCTACCCACATTAATTTTATATGTGGCTATCCATTTAGATTTAGTTGTTTTGTAATATTAAGAAGTTTGAGCGGTAATATATATGTCAAAATTGTAATGGAAGTAGGTGGGGTAACAGATAGTCTTTTTAAATTAGGAGTATAGATTTTTCTCCCTACATTAATAGAGGATGTAATATTTATTTGGTATCTTTCTTGATATACTTTGACTTTCGAAAATAACCATCTTATTGGGACGAAGGGAGTATATTTGAGGGAATTTCTTGTGTTTTCAGCTCACTTCTTTAATGTTTGTCAACTGGTGGAAAGACTTTCTGCAATTCCATTGTTTTATGATTTGTTATATTTTTCATTTTCTTAGCAAGCTAACGAGCCAAACCAGGTGGAAACAACTTAATTCCGTTCAAAATAAAATAATTTTAATTTTTTTAAAATGTAGATGAATCAAAGCAATTTTGATCCGAGACAGCTAAATTAAACTAACTTTTTTATTCTTTTACCAACATTTTCATCCATGGTGAGGGTGTTAATTATAGTTCTTTATTTAATCTGAATTTTTGGCACTAATCTCAAAGTCCCATGAAATTAAGCGATAATAATTTGTGGGTCTATAGGCCCCCCAAATCGAAAAGGACAGCATGGAGTCGATTTTGTGGGCACTGCCGGTGGGGTCTGATGAGCATGTACACAGCAGAGCCTGGATGCATGTGTTCAATCAATTATAATTCTTAGTTTGGTGGAATAATGAAATACTCTTCGTATGCACATCCTTTTTTTTCAGAGTAATAGTAGATAGATCTCATTTTTCAACAAAAATCGTAGAGTACTGAGTACGTACAGATGAGGATGAGGCTGATACGCAGGATCTAGTGATATCTGTCTATAGCATTGATGTCACCTTCAACCAGCAGATCCTCTGCATTTAGCTAGACACAAACAAACAATTTGGATAACTAATCTCTTGTTTTTTCTTTTATTTTTGCGATTATATATAGGCCTAAAAGCAAAATAGTAGTAGCTACTAGTATTGTAGGTATATTTGCGGGTGTGTGAGTGTGGTACATGTTCGTGAGTATTTCCTCCAGGCTGATAATATTAGTCGTTTTGGACAAGGGTAAAGTCAAACTTTAAAATCTTTGACTACAAATAATTTCTAAAATATTTATCTTAAAAATATGAAAACCACATGTATAGATTAGTCTTAAAAAGTACTTCAATAAAATCATATATTTGTTGGAATTTCTATATATTTTATAATGGAAAATAGTTGTAAAAGTTACGTTTTGAAGACCGTGCCCTTGTCCAAAACGACAAGTATTATTAACCCGGAGGAAGTAATATTTCTTTTTTTGCACCATTTAGGGCATGTTTGGTAGAGCTCTAACTTCTAAATTTAGCTTCACGAGTTGAGTCTGGAGTAGAGTTGTGGAGCTGTCTAAACCCAGTTCCACCTCTCTAGTTCATTTTGTGAGAGCGCTCAACCCAGCTTCGCTCCCATTTTAAATGGAGCTAAAACTGTTTGGTTGGGCTACACCTCCAGGAGAGGTGGAGCTGGATCTAGAGCTATGCTAAACATGCCTTTATTAAGTTGCTCTATTTCTGAGTTATCCTGACTGGTTTGGTTTAGAATACTCAAACACCAAATAGCAAACCATTTTTAGGGAAAAAAACTGTCAGGTAATGCCTCGCATTTATATTTAACAAACTAATTAAAGAAAACATACACACAAAGTTAATTTAAAGTTTTTTTTACTATATCATGAAATTGCAGCTTTCATTTATACACTCTAATTGTTACTACCCTCTCTATCTAAAATATAAGACGCAACTACCACTAACGCAATAACCATAAATTATTACTATTTTCTCGTTTGAATCACTTTAATAAATATAATGCATGCATTCAATGGGATATATTAGAGATTTTAAGGATGATGATTAAAAAAAATTTGAAAGAGGAGGAGATAATAGTTAATTGAATGCATGCATTCATACATATCATCTTATATTATGAAACTTTGAAAAAAAGGTTGTATATTATATTTTAGGATGGGGGCGAGTACTTGATAATAAGAAATCCTCACTTGGTCACTGTACTAACTACCATTCCAACAAAATCAAATTAATTCCACATAATAAAACCCCTACATAAGAAATTGCTGACGGGTCATGGACAAGAGCGTACGGAGGAATCATGCGGCGGAATGGCAAATTAACCAATACAGTGCCAGACCATCGATCGATCGATTGCATAATGCCATAATGTATACTCCCTCCATGCTGATAAAGTTTTGAACAATGACATGTCTTCAAAACACAACTTTGACTTATTGTTTCTATAAAAGTATTTACTGAAAAGTGATATATGTATATTTTTATGAAAATATTTTTCAAGACAAATCTATTCATATATTTTTTACATTTTCAAACTCAACAACCTGAGAGTTGCGTTCGCGAAAAAAAAAACTTAAGAGTTATTCATGATTTATATTTCTAGGATTTGACTTAAACATTGTCCTATACGACTTTCTTTACGAGTACGGAGAGAGTATATTGTTGCTGAGGCGTTGGGCCCACCGGTAAGAGATACTCCTCTATCGATCCCAACATATAAGTATTTATACGTTATCTAGCAAATAATAAGATTGAAGTAAAAGAAATCATTTATAGTCTATATCAGTGGTCAAATTTCGAATTGCTTAGATTCTCCTCCCCACCACCGTGATTGGCTGGAAATGTATAGCTTTAGTGTATCAAAATCAATATCTCAAAAATACTTTATAGTATTGCGATATAAATTTTAATTTATACTCTCTCCTCCTCATTTTATATGACATTGGTTAGTTTAAAAATCAACTAACCAACGTTAAACAAAACAAACTAGAGAGAGTATGTAGTTAAAAATACTTAAATTTTAGAACAAGCAAACAAAACAAAGTATATAGTTAGAAATATTTATATTTAAAACGAAAGAGTATGTAATAAGGATCATATTAGAGACAGGCCCCAGCTCCTAGTGAATGCCTCGAGCTAGCAGTACGGTATCTTTTTTTTAATATACGATGTTGTTGACTTTAAATAAACGTTTAATTGTTCGTTTTATTATACAATAAGTTTATATAAATATGAAAAAATTTAAGTCACGTTTAAAGAACACTTACGATAAATCAACAACAAAATAAATAATAATTATATAATTATTTTAAATAAAAAAAGGTTAAATATATCTAAAAAATCAACCGCGTTATATGTTAAAAAAAAAAGAGGGAGTACACAGCTCGATAAAGTAGCTGGCTGAAGTAATGTGGCTGGGCCTGAGACTGAGAGCCACGCATAGCTTGTGCCATCTCCTGCTGAATCCATCCATGCATTCATTCATCGGCGAGCCATGCGTGTGTGCATCCGTGCATTGCATGAATGCATGCACCTGGCTAATTGAGCTGCTGGTTGAGTTGATTTCAAGCAATCATAAGCTAGGCGTTGGTTAGTTCCCAAACAACAACTTTTTACCATGTTATATGGACACATGCATAAAGTATTAAATATAGACGATAAAATACTAATTATACAGATTACATGTAAATTGCGAGACGAATCTTTTATACCTAATTGCTTCATAATTTGATAATGTGATGCTATAGTAAATATTTGTCAATGACAGATTAATTAGGCTTAATAAATTCGTATCACAATTTACACGTGAAATCAAACTTTTCATCTCGCGAACTAAAGAGGAGCCTAAGTTCAGGGTTCCATCCTGTACTACTGACACATTTCGACTGTATGGGGGCGTGAGCTCATAGTAATGCCTACGCGTTTTTTTAGTTGTCTCCATTTTTTCCACATTGAGGGTGTGAGTTCCTGAAAAAAAATTGAAAGTTTAAAGAAAGTTGAAAGTTTAGAAAAAAAGTTGAAAATTTATGTGTGTAAAAAAGTTTTGATGTGATATGATATGATGAAAAGTTGGGAATATGGGGGAAACTAAACACGGCCTGAGCTAGGAGAGTTTACCACTCACCTCCATAGTTTTCGCGTGTACGCTTTTAAAATTATTAAATGGTACATATATATATATATATATATATATATATATATATATATATATATATATATATATATGAAAGTTATTTGATAAAATTATATTAATCTATTTTTAAGTTAATTTTACTAATATTAATTAATTTTTCATTAATAAACCACCATGTTTTTCATACATGGAGATGGAGTTCCAAACTCCACCTCCTAAACACAGCTGAAATCTCTAGCAATTCTAAGGCAAATTACCATTCCCATCATTTTTAAATATAGGAGGTCATTAATTTTTACTTGTATTTTACCATTTATTTTATTAAGAAAAATATTGCGGATAAGTAAAATAATAAGCTATGCTTAGAGTACCTATAATAATAAAAAAAATCACAACAAAATAAGTGATACTTATATAGTTTATTTTTTAATAAGATAAACATTTGTATGACAAATTCTAAACGCTAGAAATCTAAGTTTCGAGGGACAGAATTAGTATCATTACTTTTCACTTTCGGGGCATCGTACCCAATCTATGTAGGGGCTAATTGTGTGTGTGTGTATTGACGGAATTATTATTTTTTTGACGGAATGTAATGGTATATATATTGTAAACTGATCTTTATAGTTGATTTATTTGTAGAAGTAAGCCGTCATCGATGGCATATCGTAATGCTTCTCTTAGTATTATAATAAGAGTAAATTTCAGACCAAATTATTATAGATTTAAGATGAACTATCACAATGATTTTAGATGGTGCATTACAAAACTAGAGATTTATTAATACCAAATTTAGCATACAACTACATGTATTTTTTGTGATAGAGTCCTAGCCTTAGATCTACAGTATTTAGTGCTAAAACTACAGTAATAGTTTGGTCAAAGTATTTACAGTTTTATAAAATTTACTTAGAATAATATAGCGAGACTTGAACTCATAATCTTGTCAGATGGTACTAATATTGAAGCATATGCTATTAGCAATTACCCCCTCTAGTAAATAACGTCAAATAAATTTGACTGGAGGGATTATAACTGCATATATGTTGCTGTTACTCCACAGTTGCCAGAACAAATGTGCTGATGCAAACATTACGAAACATGATATCAGAACATACATGTTCATTCGTTAAGCTCGTTTTAATTAGATCAGGAAGCTTCCCAGATCCTGCACGAAAGGAGGGCTCGAGATTAGGATATAATGGACACAATGAGAGCCCCATCACACTCTCGATCAATTAACTGGACTAACAGAGACATGGGGAGACACAAAGATTAGCTCTTACTTAATTTAAGGATATATGCTACAAAACAACAAAGCTAAAGTATATAATCAGCCAAAGAGCTTTCTGTCCAGTTGTCTGATTCAGTCCAGGATTTGGGTTGACCTAGTGCATGTGCTGCCAACATTTCCTCTCTGTGACCATGACACTGCTTCCTAATTTCTTTTTCTTTTTTTTCTTTTTTGGCCTTGATGTATATGGCACAGTGGTTTGGCCTGGCTAGCTATACCATCAACCGGACTTCGTGTGATCCTACAAATAATATCATAGGTTTAGGTCTCACTGGACTGTCGATCCGAGCACATAATTATTATGTACTTGACCAACTTAACGTAAAAGACTAGTTCGATGGATGAGAAATCACGGTTAATCTGAATGCCAATTTATCTGTCTAGCAGTCAAGGCCTATGCATAGCATATGAATAAAATATGCGGTACTGTTAGGTATTTTTACGTCGGTGTAACTAAGCTTCAGAAAGTTAAAAGATTGCCTCTGTTGTGCATATCCTTTATTGATCTCTGCAAAGTATGATACAACTGTAAGTAAAAAACACTCCCGAGCTATGCTATGCATATACATTTTGGGAGGAGAAAAGAGCATCCTGAGCATAACTGAACTTCATTTACTGAGGCTGTGTTTAGTTCCTTTCAAAGTTGGAAGTTTGGGTTAAAATTGGTATGATGTGACTGAAAAGTTGTGTGTATATGGCAGGTTGATGTGATGGAAAAAGTTGTAAGTTTGGATCCAAAGTTTAGATCTAAACGCAGCCTGAATGGTGAATTGATGCCTCATGAGAACCCAACCCAGGATGGTCCATGGTGAATTTTATTTGGCAGATGCAGTAAATATGATTTGTCACATTCCATCTAGGACAGATTGTTTTTTTTACCCAGACTGAACCTGGATGAATGCTAGTAATGTGGAGACTGGAGACAGAGAGAGGAGCAGTACAGCATGCATGCATGGAAGCTAGGAATGGGAGGGCACAGGAGATGATCAGAACATATATATTCAATAGGATCTCAGTAGTAACAATGGCACACAGCTGAGCAAGAACAGGCTACAGGAAGTTGTACGATGGCAAACTTCAATATGGTTTCTATCTATCCATTGGCCCATCATCATGCATGCTTCTGTGTTTGAAATGATTCGAGTCTTTTTTATTGTCCACACTATCTGATAGCTAGCTATGGTGAGTATGGTCCATGGTTCATCAAATTTCTGAACATTTATAGTGCTCAGTTTTTGCAGAATGTAGGGTCAGGTTTATAGCACAATGAATGAACAGAGACAAGAAAGGATCTAGAAATTCACCCAATCAGTGGTAAAGAAGAAAATATAACACAATTTATTTGCATTAGGAGAACATGCTTGCTGTTGGTAAGAAATAATAAGAACAAAAGGTATTAACAAAATACACGATTTACATTTTTTTCCAATCTATCAGGCTGGTGTCCAAACATACTTCGTCATCTTTAAAGGCATTGCAAAGATTCACTGAAGTTTGGATTTCAGTTTGATTTAAAGTAATAAGCCGACAATGATGCATTTAATCCTCTCATCATACGTTAATTCAGGACTTTCGCTATATAAAAATACAGAATAATGTATAACCATGCCTCCAGAAAATCCCAAGAATGTGAACATGGACACAGACAGTCACGCTTAGTATTAAGTGCGAGTTAGCTTATCTATGTTAGAAATGTAGACAGTGAATAGTGAATAGCTGTCATTTATCATTGATCTCAAGGTCCCTTTATATATTAGGGAGAGTACAAGCCTAGGATTCTAGGCATTAGTGTAATACATCAATTCTCATTCTAAATGTAGCAAATAATGTTCATTCATTTTCTTGTAATAAGGTGGTTTGATTGCTTTAAACATAGTTGTTACAAAGAATTCAAAACCACCATGATGGCTGCATTGACAAGGTCAAATAATGCCTTCTGTTACAATCTACACTCTTTACCCCAAAATATAAGAATCTAGTAGTGGATGGGACACATCCTAGTACTACGAATTTGAACTGAGGGCTATGTCCCATCCAGTACTAGATTCTTATATTTTGGGACGGGAGGAGTATTATTTGATGATTTTTTTTAAGTGTGTGCATCCCCTAAACTCTCTGAAAAACAGGGGATGTGGATAAGGGAAGAATAGCAGAGGAACCTAGATTGTGCAAACCACTTGACATATTTAAGGAAACTAAAATGATAAAGAAAACAAAATATGGAGTTAAAATGTGGAAATAAGCAAATGGTGATGATGTCAGAAAGGCAGAATACAGGCCCAAACACAGGAAAGAACAGAACATTTGGGCTGGCATCAAAGAGGTTCAGACTTCAGATTTCAGAGGTTGTATGGTCTCACTCATCTAGGTAATCAGCCCATATGAGCATTGAAACAAAACAAGCCCATTGTATGTTTTTTTTTCTAGCTCTATTGAATAAGGTGTAGAAAGAACTTGTTCTTTAGGATTGGGTCAAAGTTTGCTGTTTGCATGATTAAGTTCCACTGATGTACAGTACAATTTCACTATTTTCTTTGATTAAAAATGAACAATGTGTCTGATCAAAACAAAGTACCTTAATGAACTTTCTCATTGTTCACAAGGATTTCTCTCCAAGTTCTTAGAAACCAGCCTATTTGCAGCATGAGTACAGTTACAAGCTCAGACTACATACGAGAACTACATCAAAGTTTTTCTACGTACAGTATTACATCCACTTTGTTGATTCCCATCACATGTTCTATGTTACCAACTTACCATCTGCTTTCCTCATTTGCTTCCCATCCATTTTTACTCCAAATATCTGAAAACTGATCAAGTTATTAGTGCGTGTTCTGCATGTTGGATGTGGCACTTTTTTTTCGTAGATAATTGCGTTTGAACAGCCTACCATTCTAAATGTGCAGTGGTAAATATTTATACCCTTTTTGAAGGAAGAATATATACACCTTCAGATGTTTCATGAGGGATTATGGAAAATATATCTTACACTGTACTTAAAACAGAGACAAACATAACATGAAATACAAAGGTATGTAGAAATAAAATCTAGACTTACATGAGTGATGTACATGGACAACATTCTACACCAAAGAAGAAGCATCCTTATGAGCTGAAAGCTCTTGAGATTGCATATATGAAGTCCAATAAACCAGTCCCCTTGAGAAGGCCTTTCCCAGTTAAAAGTTCAAAGTCTATTAACAAGAGAAAGCCAATTATAGCGGCTTTCCCATTAATTAGTTCATTCTTATTAGTGAAACCAAAACCTCCGACATCCTCATCAATCACCATTCTCACCTGAAAAATGTAAAACAGAGGATTATATTCTGGTAAATAGCTCAGTGATTTTTTTTTGGTAGAGTGATATACAGACCAGATTTCTATCTGAAAAAAAGCTCTGTGAAATTTTGCAGACAATGGAGTATACTGAAGTTGGATTCATCTGAGTTTCAGAGGAAGGACCAAAGCAAAGCATAGATATGATCTACAGTTTCAGAGAAAAAGTAAGGAAGAAAGGAGTGAAACCTCTTCGATATTGACATCGGATGCAGTAAATCCAGGTTGTGCTTTCCCACTGAATATAATCTCTGCGGATCCACCGGAGGTAACAGCCCCCTTGATACTGATGTATATATTCTCCCCATCGATTTTCACAGGGTACACGAATAGTTTTCTCAATGCAGGTGTAAGAGCCCTTAAAACAGGGTTGTTGGGATACCATTCCTTTATTTCACCAGTACGAAGATCAAATGTACTATCTGTTGTTGGGCAAACAATGCAGCCGTCCTGAAAGACAAACAATATAAAGGTTACATCTTTGAGAAAGGAACTGGAATGATCTCATTTTCAAGCAAGTGATGTCCAACGAAGTCAAATGAAAAGAAGTGAACACTTACTCTTGTCAACAAATTTGAAATACGAAAATATTGTGAAAGATTAATAATCTTCAAGTGATAGAGATTAGTTTCCAAGTTCATATGGTCAAAAGAAGGCTAACTCACAGTGTTTCAGATTTGTAAGAGAACTTTGCAAAACTAGTATAACTTCATACTAACTCCACTAGTAAACGAAATGATTACGAACATAGCTATTTTCCTAAGATCACATTCATGCACACGCTTAATTTTCATCTTGTACAAACAAAACAAACATAAATTTAAACAACAATTTTAACTGTTCAAATTTATAGCCCAAGGCCTCAGCAAGGGAAGTGCAGCACACTTGACAAATTGGGTATTTCATTCCTAGCATTCCTACAGAACCTCAAAATTGTTGCATCATCTATTGCTCCTGGTTGTCACACGTGATCCATATCATGTTTCGATATTTTTTTAATAAAAGGGTGCTAATGAACATATGACAGAAAGCCAGATAACTAAGCAAAAGAAAAAGGATGTACAAATTAAAAGTTCGTTTCAAAAGAATCCATGTACGTTCTCTCGGCTAACTAGACAATATCTATATCTAAAGAAAAAAGCTCACTAGACAATACCTCCCCAAGTAAATTGATTTTGTCGCTACTCCAAACAATTCATATTCTTGACACCCTAACAAGAACAAGGTCCTCAGCCATTTTTATTGCATATAGCATTAGGGTTCTCCATCTCCGGGGGTCCAGGGGAATTAGGTGTTAACTTGGGGTTGCGCTATATCTATCGAAAAGTATACAGCAAAGATACATTTGGTGAATCAAATCCATGTTTTAATAAGAATCATGTGAACTTAACGTTCTGGCCACACGCAAAAGAAGTCGGTGGAACGTACGGAATTTCCAATTTTATTTTTCTATGATATGTTTTTCCATATGAAAATTGACGCTACTTACAGGCATCCCATGACATTGCTACGTATCTATACTTTCTATATAGTTGGTACCCACTAACAATTATTAGAAGCTAAAGCTCAACATGCAAGCATGCCATGTCATCACCCACTAGCAATTACTATTCTAGCCCATTTAAAAACCCATGCAAGCATGCCACATCTTCACTCACTAGCAATTACTACTATTCTAGCCTATTTTAAATCCCATGCAAGCATAACGCATCATCTATAATATTATATTATAGAGATCGACAAGTATATGTTGAATCATCTTCCTCACATTATTTTCTCAACATTTCAACTTTCATCATTTCGACAATATTTAACATATACTCATACATGAATCCCGCAGCAAAGCGCGGAGTACCACCTAGTATCAATACATTGATCACCATCCCTTTGACATGAAGAAATTTAATCCATTACATACGAGAACTGTAGTTAAAAAAAATTACTTACGTGAGCTACAATATGTCTATGTTTGTGCCAATTATGCTCAATTGGATTGTTCATATTATGTCAGAATATACCAAAAAAAATGCCTCTATATGTGATTGGTGAGATCAAAATCTATCAACTTCTGGCTTTCGCGGATCAGAAAAATTGGGAATAGGAAATTAGTCTACAAGACATTACACAAGATAAGTTGGAGTAGTAGTAGTAGTAGTAGTAGGGAGTATACTATGTTGTATGAATAGTAGCGCAATTGGGAGGAAGGAGGAGGAGGACCTGGGTGAGCTTGGCGTTGAGGAGGCCCTCGGTGTAGGCGCCCTCGGCGGGGGATCGATTCTCGACGGCGTACACCTGCTCCTTGTACCACAGCAGCAGGATCTCCTCCCCGTCCTGCACGATCACCCGCCGCTCCCCACGCGGCAGCGCCGCCAGCGGCACCACCGGCACCCAGTTCCCATCCCCGCTCGCCTCCCCCGCCGCCGCCGACGGCTCCGCCCCCGACACCTCCGCCGCGCGGCAACCGACGACCCTCTGGTGGTGCCGCAGGGTGGCTGTGGCTGTGGCGCGCGGGGGCGGCGAGGCGGACGCGGCGACGCGGCGGCGGTGGAGGAAGGAGGAGGCGGCTGCGGCTGCGGCGGTGGTGGTGATGGACGCCATGTGGAGAGGATGCGGAGATGGCGCGTGGTGGGGTTAGGGTTTGAGGGGGAGGAGGAGGAGGGGGAGGGGGTGGTGGAGTGGAGTGGCGCGGCCATGGCCACAGGATGGGGATAAAAGGGGAGGAGGATTTGTATTTTGTGGGGAAGAGAAGAGGACACATTTATACGCTGCTGTCCACGCGAAAACGCGCGCTCCCTCCCACGTTCAAATTCAACGCGGGAGGCGACGTGGCGAGACGAGAAGCTGGCCATGGATTCTCCTCTCTGCTCTGCAGCACTCGTGTGGAGATGATTTTCTGCTGGAATTTCCTCAGCCGCGAGAGATGTCTGCGATCCTCTCTGTGGGTGGGTGGCCGCTGAGGTGTTTTGCCTTGGAGCCGGAGGCCGTGGGCACAAGGTGTTTGAGGAAATGCCTGAGAGGGATGGATGGTATGGATGAATGAATGGCATCGCCATCTCAGCCATTCAGCCGAGCCCCACCCATCCTGGTGCCTCTGCAATGGCCGTGAAGGAATAAATTAGTCAGATTTTAGACGTGTTTGTCCCTTCGGCTGCAGCTTGGCAAAACAGGACAGGTTTGGCGTGTCCATTGACCATTGTTCAGGTGTTCTGTGCACGTCGCAGTGTTGGAGATGGAGGTGTGATGCCGGATTGCCAATGGGGTTGGGTTGGTCTGAATGAACCTTTGAGCTGCGTCGCAAATGTGCTACAGTTTTATGCACGCGAGTGGCAGCATCCTTTCCTTGGTTGCTGTCAGAGCCTCAGAGGAGTTTATCTGAATAATCTTCAATGGATCAGCGTGGCCTGGTGGTTGAGGATATGACTACAAAGCCCAGTGCATCACCATTCCTCAGAGTTGTCAGCGCGATTATGTGGAGAAACCATAGTGAGTCCTCGGTAATCTTCTGTAATTTCTGTCAATACTCCTTCCATGATTTGCTTATTCAACCACTGCATCTATCCATTTATGAAAATGGGGAGAGTTTTGTTCAAAACGAAAAAGGAAACTGAGCAAAGAAAAAAAAACCCACACTGGTTAACTTTAGCTCTCGAGAAATCCTCTCCTCCACTCATTTTCTCTACTACATTTTGCAAAGTATCTTTAAGATTTTTGCCTGCCCTTCTATAGTTCAGTTAGAGTGGGGATAGGAAAAGGAAAGGAAAGAGAAAGAAGTCCTGAGAAATGCATTGCAAAAAGCAGCCCCTTGTTTTAGGATTCCATATTCATTTCTCATAGTTATCCCCGCCTTTCTCTCCTCCATTGGAGGATTAGAACGGAGAGAGAGGAAGGTGGGGAAAATTGTTAGATTTGTTCATCCATTATATTTTCTTGAAAGGAAAAGGAAGGCGAAGGAATTCAGGTCTTGATAATTGTTCTTGATGTGCATCCCCAAAAGTACATTCTTTTATCACTAGTTGTCAAATGAATTATAGCTTTTTCCACTATTTTGTGTAGGATACTGTTTTTGTTGGTGTCTGTTGTGCTGTATCATTTTTCCGAGCAGATCTCACACCAAACATTTTTGTACTGAAATTGCTTACAATTATTTTGCTTCAAAATTTCAACGGAAAGATTAGTGTAAAATATCATGTTTTATTGATGTCAAGAAAAAAATTTGCCTCAATTTTCAAGAACCTTTTAGATTCGGAAATGCACAGATATGGTTTTGCATGGTTGGTGGGATGGATGGAAATTGCATTCAACCTATGGTCAGTTGGTCACATTTTTTTTCTGTAGATCTTTTTCTTTATAGTTTTTCTGGAACCAACTTCTGTCACTAATTTTTTTCTACTTTCATGTTTATCTAAATAATGATGATTGATGACAATTGTTTTGCTCTAAAATTTTGGGGAAATGTTCGTACAGGTATTTGCATCACATCACAATCTGCAAAGCAGGAATACCTGAAACTCTCATCCAGAGTTGACGAAATCATGTCAACTTAGAATGATATCAAGGCTCTTGTTACATTCAGAAGATCAGGGCTTCAGGCCCTGCTTGTTTGTTGCTGGATGAAGACATTCACCAGGAAACCACTGCAAAGTGCAGTGCACGTACAATTCCTTCGATCAAGTGGAAGGGCATTTCATGGGCTTATAGATCAACTTTGTTCCAAATGTCCTAAACATGATGATGGTGCCACTTTGCAAAGTGAAACCACTTCAAGCAAGTTCATGTGTTTATACAAGTTCTTCAGGACATCAAGTGAAGGTGACACTGCAGCTGTAGACAATGTATTGCGCAATGATGGAAATACAGAAGTTGTCGCTATCCAGTCGAAAGAAAATGGTCGCAATTCTAATAACATATTGGAGGATGGAGAGAAGTCAGTTCTGTCGTCGGATCATTCTAAAAAATTGAGTGCACATCATCGACTGAAAATCTGGATTACTAGTGGACACAGTGGCATAATCGGAAGATACGGAAAGAAGTTGGAGCTAAATGCTGCCAATGTGCCTAAGCAGTTCCCAAGTGAACATGTGAATACTGTATGGCCAGATTGGCTCATGAAGGTGGCCCCTGAGGCAGTGCAAGGCTGGTTCCCTCGTCGTGCAGAATCATTTGAGAAATTAGGCAAGGTGTGTAGTCAAGTTGATGATACAATACAAGTTACTCATTGGAAAATTTTGATATTTGTGCTTGTTAATGCTAATTTCTTTAACCATCCCTAATTACTATTGTATCACTTCTTTTCTATTTCAGATTGGAGAAGGAACTTATAGTAGTGTGTACAAAGCTCGAGATCTTAAAACAGGCAAGATTGTTGCTCTCAAGAAGGTGCGGTTTGTCAATTTGGATCCTGAAAGTGTGCGCTTTATGGCAAGAGAAATACTTGTTCTTCGGAAACTGAATCATCCGAATGTCATAAAGTTGGAAGGGATCATAGCATCTCCTGTTTCAACAAGTTTGTATCTTGTATTTGAATACATGGAACATGACCTTACTGGTCTTGCTGCAACTCCAGGCCTCAAGTTCACTGAACCACAGGTGATTGTGATACTAGTTTTTCAGTTAACCACTTGGCAGACAAGAATTTTAACTGTTCCCCTTTCTCATTAATTTCAGGTAAAGTGCTTGATGCAACAATTGCTTAGTGGCCTTGATCACTGCCACAGCAATGGAGTTCTTCATCGAGACTTGAAGGGTTCCAACCTCTTGATTGACAGCAATGGTGTCTTGAAGATTGCAGACTTTGGTCTAGCAACATTTTATGATCCTAACAATCAGCAACCACTCACAAGCCGTGTTGCAACATTGTGGTACAGGCCACCGGAACTTCTGCTTGGTGCCACTAAGTATGGAGTTTCTGTGGATATGTGGAGTACTGGGTGCATTCTGGCAGAATTGCTTGCTAGCAAGCCAATCATGCCAGGAAGAACTGAGGTATACATACAACTATTAGTCTATTACATTTAGTATAGTACCTTATGTCATTTTATATCATGGTGTTCTCCAACAATGCATTCCTAGGTAGAGCAAATTCACAAGATCTTCAAGCTCTGTGGATCACCCTCTGATGAGTACTGGCAGAAACTGAACGTGCCCCAGACAGGGATGTTCAAGCCCTCTCGCCAGTATAGGCGGTGTATTGCAGATAATTTCAAACATTTCCCTCAGCCAGCTATAGTTCTTCTAGATAATTTGCTTGCATTAGAACCAGAAGCTCGTGGAACAGCTGCCTCGACTCTCCAGAGTGACGTAAGTTAGTACCCTCAAATTGATTATTGGTTGCAGTGCAGTGTTCTGTAATTTACTACGGTACAACACGAAGTTTTTGGCTACCCCAGGAAAGACTTGTCCTTTTTTTATGAAAATATTATTGGGGGTTAATCAAGGCACATTTCTTGAGTTGGAATTTGTCATGGCCTAAGAAATCAGCCTTACGTGGCCTTGCTGGCCCAGTACATAAAGGCAGAACAAGGCAGGCATCCAACAGGTCTACAACAGATTGATTCCTAACTGTTGTTTAGTTTGTTTTGGTCTTAAGCCACTTATATATAAGAATTCGATTTCATTAGCGAGTGGTTTTGAAGGCCGGCTGCATACCTTCACAAGGTGTACAGCATACACGCAGCCTTCTTCCCGGCTGTTTTAACTTGATCTAATGATCATTACAAAATGATTTTCCATTTTTGGAATACCTAAAACGATGCATAGATCTAGTCAGAAGTAACAAAATGATGTCAATTGAAGGCATATTTTCTATATTTTAGGTTGAATTCTGTGTGTACTGGATTGACAACTTGTTGTGGAAACCAGACATTTTTCAAAGTTGATTTGGTATCTAGCTTGTTAGAGGAAATATTGTACTGACCGCCTAGTACCAGCAAACTAGTGCCTGCAAAAATGCTAAACTGGTCCAGAAGTAGTTTTCCCCAGTATCATGCCAATACAACTCACATGGTTCAACAAGTTATTATGTCTTGGTCTACCGCGATTTCATTATATGTCTGGTTTTTCATAGCCTTCTTTTAGGAGAACATTGCATCGCAGCACTTAACCATGTATCACAAACTTTAGTTTTTCAGAAGAAAGCCACTTGCTTGCAGCCCTTCAAGCTTACCAAAGTTTCCACCGAGCAAAGAATACGATGCAAGACTCAAGCTAGAGGAAGCTAGGAGGTATGTGTTTCCCAACCTTTTATTCTTCAAGGAGGATGTAATTGAGAAGAACTATTAGTGGATTCTGAAATTCTGTCACGTTTCTGTAGGCAAAGAAAGGTTGGAGGATCTGTTAGACCTGGAAGAGAGAACGTTAGAATAAATCGTGGTAATGGCTCTATCCAACCAAAGGTGAGTACAAAGATGTGCTCCTTCTTTTCCTAATTTCCTGTAAATAACTTTTATTCCTTCTTAATACAAAGATGCGCTCCTTGCGTATTCCCAAAAAAAAAAAAAGGTGAGTACAAGAAATTTTTCTTGATGATCATTGTTATATGCAGAAACTTTGATAAGATGTGCTGCTCTCCAATTATACATGCTCATGCTTGATGGAACATCTTCATATATTTGACGCTACTAATCATCTCCTATACATTAGCTCAAAATAAGCACTAGAGGTTAACTCACCAAGCTTTATCATCGTGCAGAAACATACATATATCAGTGGAAATCTCCACCCGCAAGGTGATCCACGGACATTAGCTACAAGGGTGCGATCTCCTGGACTTAACGCCACATGGAACAACAGGGGTGATTCAATGACGGTCGTGAAGTACCTGGATGTAAGTACAACTCTGTGCGGATAGCATATTCCACTATCTTGACGACAAGGAGCTCAGACTTGCTTCAACCTGAACCAACTGATGTAATGAATAAGATGCATGGTTCTCCCAAGAACGACCTGGGAGAGAAGGGCCAGACTGGGGTAAGGATGGTACTTCTGCAAATGTTAATTCTTTTTTAATATAACTTTGGTTGGTCAACAAAAGCATCAGTCTGGTCAGATGAAAAGCACATAAGAATATCAGCTTAAAGGACATCCCTCATGTAAGGTTTAGTGTCATTGCCTGTTTGTTAGTGTTGCTACTGATATATATGTTGTAAGGTATTGTTGCAAGAGTGTTCCACAAGTGAACAAAACTTATAGTTTACAGAAATTTTAAATAAAAGATGGACTGAATGTCTCAAGAGTCATAGTACAATGATTTGATATTCTACTACAATCTTTACTTGCTGACTGTGACATACAGACTATAATTTTCTGCTGAGAGTTGAGATGTTGTGTAATATGTTGTACGGGCATCAATTCGTCGTCTCTGTATACATATTGATTTTGATTTTATGTAACAAATTAAATTGATAATTTGGCTGTTTTGATTTAAAGACCAAACCATTTATCTCTTAACTAACAGTAGTCATTTTTTTTGTTTTGCTTTTATCTCTCCAGAGCTGTAGGGTTAAGAACAGAACGCATCACTCTGGTTCACTGGTTACACCAGAAGGAAACATAGAGGAGATGCTCAAGGAGCATGACAGGAACATCCAAGCAGCCATGCGCAAAGCACGCCTTAACAAGAAGAAATAGTTGTGACATTTAGGTGTGTTCAAGCTAAAGATCCCAACTTTTCCAAGTTCCAGTTGAGGAATGGCAGGGCTGCATTCTTGCACAGAGCACAGAGCTTCTTCAAAAGGGTAATTGCTTTAAAACGTGATGAAGTAGCTGAAAATAACATGATCACTTAAAAGTGCAGATATGTTAAAGTGTCAGGTCATTTGATTGCCGTTTTTTCTACAGATCAAGATCAAACCTGAAATGTCGATACAATACGAGAGTTTGGGCATGGACATTATTTCAAATGACAGGTTGTCCTTTGAACCTGAAATTCTTGACTGATGGCAGTGAGAGATCCAGATCATGCCGGAGCAACTAAGAAGAAATTTCGACAACATTGAGTCATGGATAGGTACATCTTACAGTTACAAAGTATGAGCAGCACTGCGGAAGAGGAGGCCAAACAGAGTGCCAGGGATATCCGAAAGCGTAGACTGGCCTTTATTCTTGCCTGAATTCTTGTTTCACCAAGCTTCTGTGGTCTTTCCCCTTGTTATGGCTGTTCTAACCCATGCCATCTGCATCTGGTGTTGCTAGACGGGCTTGTATAAACTTTTCATCCTCTTATTTCTCTTGTTTTTCTTCTTGCAAGGGTCTTATATAAACTGTGCATTCTTTGTCCAGTTTTTTGGCTGTGTGCATTCTATGCAGAGGCCGGGGGTGGACTCAGTTGGAATGTATCATCTTGGTGTATTTAACTGAGTCTTAATAAAACTTCCATTATCTAAAAAAAATAAACTGTGCATTCTTTACTTTCCTTTTCCTTAATTGAATGGCAGAGTTCCTGCCTACTTTTGTTTGATATAAGAAGGAATTTGTAGTGGGGTTCCTTGAAGCTGGAAACAATGCAGAAAACTGTAACAGCATGTTTTCCTTCATTCTGCCTGGAAACCGGAAGAGAAACTACAATTGGTGTTTGCAGCTCAACCTCAGGAGTTCCTAACATCCTGTTCAAGCAATGGTATGTGATGCTTCTATCTCTAATCTTCAGAAGAAAAAAAAAAAGAAAAGCTGAATTCAGAACTTCCATCTTCACATTGTAAGTACCTTCCTCTAGATCCATTTAGGCTGCTAAAATGCGTAGCCATTTCCAAGGTTCTGAAATTCTATCTTCAAGAAGCTTTTGTTGAGAAAAATGTAGCGATGCAATGTCAAGATCAGTCGTCTTCCCCTGTGACATTTTTTTCCCTGATGAGACAATCACTGGAAGAAACAAAATGTGTTGGTACATCGGAGTCTGCTAGTTGTTGGTTCATGTGGTTCAGATTCTTCCCTTGAATTTCACTCCTCTCCTTTTTAAATTTCTCTACATGTTGGGCATTTTTCTTCTGAAGCAGACCTTTCAGTTCTCAAATCTTTGTATCAGCTTCTGTAGTATTTTGTGATGAGAAAACATTTAATAATGCTTGTGTCTATCGAATTAGGGGATTAATTGTTCGTGTTGCTGCTAGATAAATGCATAATCATAATTTTTTTTTCTTCAAGGGAAAAAGTTGGGAACTCGAAATAATAGGTGAAACAAAATTCACCAGTAGACATAAGCTTCTTTTGTCAATATTCTATATGAAGGGTTTACAAGTTGAATGGGTTCGGAATGCAATCCCTGTCGAATCACCAAAATTCGTGAATTTTGCTCGAGTTTCATCAAACTCTACTGAAGCCTACCGAATCCTACCAATTGGCAAGAAGAGAAGCGCGAGAGCTCATGCTTCCCTTTTTGCCAATTGTTTCCCTTCTCTGGCAGAAGCATTCTCAATCAGCTCCCAATAGTCCTAAAAAAAATCAGCTTCCAATTGTTTGAAATTCGACACATAGTCACTTAAAATGTTACTCCCTCCATTCTTTTAATATATGACATCGTTAGCAATTTGAGATACTTATGATCGTTATATCCAAAAAAATTATGTAATTATTATTGTGACTTGATTTATCATCAAATGTTCTTCAAGCATGACTTCAATATTTTTTATATTTGCACAGAAATTTAAATAAGATAAATAGTCAAACGCTGGTCAAAAAAGTCAATGACGTCATATATTAAAAAAACAAAGATAATATTAGCACATTACTGCTAAAACCAAAATGAATCCTAGATCATAAAAATGTCATTAACTCATAGTTACTTCAAATTCGACAGTGAATTTGAAATTCCGAAATGTTGTCCCCATTTCAAGTTATCAACAAGAGTTGAGATTTGAGAAAAACCATGGCAACAAAAAGGAACACAAAGAAGCAGAAGAAGAAATCTACAAATATATTATTGTTTCCTCTAACATAAATCCTATACAAATATTTAAATATGCATATGCTACTAATATGTGTTTAATTACTGGTAAAATGGTATATATTTACCCAATGATAATAAAATATTTCAAGGGCAAAATGGCATTCCTTCCTTGTGGCTAGGGATGGCGAATCGCCTGAGGTTGCCAACCCCCTCCTTGAGGTAGCCGCCGCACAGGAACGCCGTCGAGAACCTGTCCTGCACCGGCTTGTCCACGTCGTGCACCACCACGTCCGTCTCCGTCTCCGCCGCCGGCCGCCGCGCCCGCGCCGCCACCGCCGCGGTGTATATCGCGCCCATCATCGCCGTCGTCGTCGGCGGCGGCGGCGCGTGCGCGTCGACCACGATCACGTCCCACTCCGCCTCGTAGAACGCCGCGGGGAGGCCGCGCACGGCGAGCTTGCACGGCGAGCGGTCGAAGTGGCCCGGCGAGAGCTGGGTGGCGGCGGCGCCGGTGCAGTGCTCGGAGTCGCGGAGGGCGAGGAGCTCGTCGGCGTCGGCGGCGCTGGCGAGGTAGGCGACGCGGTAGGCCTCGATGGCGAGGCTGGCCGGGCTGGCGCCGGACACCAGCGCGTCGTCCTCCTCGAGGAACACCGTGCGGCCGCCGTGGTTGAGCGCCGCCCAGAGCGCGGCGCCGTGGCCGAGCCCGAACACGAGCAGGTTGCACGGCGCCCGCCGCGACACCGCCCGCGCCGTCGCCGCCACCTCCTCGGCGGACCTCCTCCTCCCCCGCCCCCACGCCGTCGCGTTCGACGTCGCGTAGTGGACCAGCGCCTCCGCCACGCCCGCCGGGACACGGTCACACTGATCGTCCCGCTGCTGCTGCTGCGAGCGGTGGACGACGACGGGCGCCGGCGAGGAGGTGTTGGCGGCGGCGGCGGAGAGGGTGCGGAGGGTGAGGAGGAGGAGGAAGGCGGAGGCGGCGGCGGCGGAGAGGAGGAGGAGGCGGCGCGGCGTGACATGGTGCTTGAGCTTGGCCTTGGCCGACACCAGCTGGCTCTTCAGCTTCGCCCTCCGCGCGTGCATGGGGCTCGCCATTGCACCTCTTCTTCTTGCACTAGCTAAGCTAAGCTAAGTTGCTAGTGTCTCCTTTTCTTTTTCACTTTGCTTTAGATTAGTGGTGTGTTGTTGTGATTATGCAATGATATGATGCATTGCGATTTGTTTGGTTGTTTGCAATTTGTTGGTGTTTTGTACTTTTAGGTTGTGTTGTTGATTGTGTGTTGTGTACTTTTTTGGGGGAGGATGTATTGAATGTGTGTGGTAGGACAGGGATGGGTTGGTAAATCGGTAGGTGATTGATGCTTGAAGGATCAACAAGATGCAGCTATCTAGCCATGCATGTGTGGCAGCTGATTGGTGATGAGTAGTACTACCACAGACCTAAAGTTTGGTGAGTTGTGTGTTTGTTAGATCTCCTGGGGATTTTTTTTATTAGGGTTGATTTGTATATATCAATGGCTAAGATAATCTCTTTCTTTTTGAAAAAAAACATTTGTTAATTAATTGAACGAAAGGTTGTTGAAAAAGCAAGGATCATCTATGAAATAGTTTGCTTTATGTACAGACAGAAATTAAAAAAAGAAGTCCTATGTTTAGAATGAGCCGAAATCAATATTAGAGGGAAGGAATTACTTTGTTTTTGTTGAATAAAGCCCTATCCAAAGCAATTGTTTTGTTTATTTGAGCTCCCACCAGAGTGGAGTGGGGCCGGGACTTGTGAGGACGAGCTCACAGACATTAGATTTTGCACGGGTTGCTGCCTAGCAGGTCCTTCTTTCCCCTCCACCATCGTTTCTCTTCCTCCCCTCTCTCTTAGATCTTATCACACGCAGAACACATCAAAGCCATTAATTCTGTGAGGCACACATGCCTTCTGATGAGGGATGTAGGTCCCGATCTTCCGATAGTTATTGATAAACAGTCGATTTGGGCAGAGTCGCAACACAACTCGATCCGGCTTCTGAATGAACACGCTACTGAGCCCCGCAATCGCAGCACCACGTCTCCTCTGGTTATCAATCGTGCTGAAATCCGGTTGACCTTGCCGAGAAGGCTAATCCCTGTATACTAATCGAAGAACACAAGCAAGAACAAGATAGATTACAACCAAATTGCATATGAATGATTAATCACTTGAATTTGGGGTTCCACAAACCAATCTAGCGGCAAAACTGTTCTTGACTGAATAATATAAGCAAAACCCAACTCTATACGATGATGGCTACTGAATTAATATGATTAGGGACGTCCTAGGGTTGCCCTAGGGCGCACACCCCACTGGGCTAAGCCCACGACACAATTACAGAGCCCAAAACTCAAAATCAGATTCGGACTGGATGAGATACGTGGCTTGTTTTGCAGATTCCCGGTTGCCCTAGGGAGCACACCCCACTGGGCTAAGCCCACGACACAATTACAGAGCCCAAAACTCAAAATCAGATTCGAACTGGATGAGATACGTGGCTTGTTTTGCAGATTCCCGGCAGCTCGGTAGGAATTTTGACGTGGGACCAAAACCATCTGAAAGTAGACTTCATAAGCTTTCCAACAAGTACTCATGGGCCCCAAAATTCCTTCTAGATCAGCGGCTAGGTCCGTTTGAAGTTGATGCTGTCAGGATGCCCGAATCCGAATCCAAAACGTGTAGAACTTTATCTCTTGTCTTCTATGGACCAAAAGTGATGTGGTGAGATAGAAATAGACTTGTAGAAGGTCTTGGTTTGGTCCCCAATCAACTTCTTTAATCATCC
This sequence comes from Oryza sativa Japonica Group, assembly GCF_034140825.1. Classification (NCBI taxonomy): domain Eukaryota; kingdom Viridiplantae; phylum Streptophyta; class Magnoliopsida; order Poales; family Poaceae; genus Oryza; species Oryza sativa. Next base: position 8,086,923 of record NC_089045.1, read on the forward strand.
ATGCATTAGTTACACTCGGTCTCTTTTCCTTCGCCCAAGCAAGTATCTCTGCAAACAAAAACACACCAAACTCATTATGTAGCAACGTTTGTTCAAATATATAACATGCATATGCACCTTTGGTTGATTAATACATAAGATAGTCATGGTTATATCTGAGCTAGTTATGTCCTCATCATCTGTACAGTAGCATACTCTCTCCGTCTAGATTCGTTGTACGAGGTTGTTTTTTTTTGACAGAGGGAGTACACGTACCTACGAAGGCATGGGCTCCCCCAGCCAAGCTAGCAACGAAATTCCGACATAATGGGATGAGGCACTATTCGCCATGTGCTTGTGTTGTTCATGGCGCCTAAGGAATATATATACAATCGAGACCACTGCTTTCCATGGTCTCAACGTGCCACATAGGATAATATCACACACAAAGACCACTTCACCCATAATGCAACTCCCTTCATTCCAAAATAAACTCCCTTCGTTCCAAAATAAACCAATCTTATATTAGGATGATATCCAGATACGTTGTATTATCACGTGTCATATCTTAGTACAAGATTGGTTTATTTTGGGACGAAGGGAGTACACTCCAAAATATTTTTTGCATTTTAGCATTTAGTAATATAAGTGTCAGCCCTTACAATGGTATCTCATTATCAACTTTTATATTTAAGACGTTATAACAATAAAAAAGATACATAGATACCCTAACCAACACATGGACCCATTGTCAGCCTCTCCCACCTCCTTTTTCTCTCCCCTACCGCACTCTCTATACCCATCAGCCACTAGTGCCAAAACCCATCCCATTCTCTCTAACGGAACGACGCCTCCTCTTCCACGGCCGAAGCGCCACCTCTCCCTCCCCCCTCCTTTATCAACGGTGGTAGACGATCCCATGGCAACGACGGATCCCCACGGGGTGAAGCATCTCTATGAGTTTGTTGGCCTCCCCTTCTCCTTCTCCGTGAGTGTCGGTGATGGATCCCCACAGTGACAGCAGATCTAGTCGAGAGCTCCCTTGCCTCTCCCTCTTCCCATCATCTTATCCTCTGGCGACATCGGTGACAGATCTGAATGTGGCCCACGAGCTCGCCAAATCCTTCGAAGAGCTCGTCAGGAGTCCTTGGTGGAGGTGGGGAGTAGCGACTCAACCTCGGCATAGTCCTCAATGGCGGCGATGACCACACCAAGTCTGTTCTTCTTCTTTCCCCCACAGCATGTCGCGAGCCTCCAAACTTCTCAATGTGTGGCCCCGAGCTGTGGCTTCACAGCTCTTGAGCTGGGGCAGCGCCAAGGCCACTAGAACCTCTATAGGTCAAGAGCGGTATCGCGAGACCCCGATCTCCACTAGCACGGGCACTCTCGTCTCCGACGTGAAGGCCCGAGATCACTGTCCACGGTGTTGCGTCAGACATGGCCTAGATGACGTTGGCGACAGCGTTGGCACTCTACACTGACACGATATCCACGTGAACCTCCATGTGTCCGCCAGGTCATCATCATCGCCTCGTAGTTCCCTCAGATCCCCTTCATCACGCGCACAAAGCCGCACAAAGCAACAAAAAAAAGAACAGGAGAGTCCCAAGCGAGAGGAGAGGAGAGGGGAGGCGATGGGGAGCGGGAGCAAGAAGAAGAGCGGAGGAGGGGATGACCAGAGGCCGCTCCTCTGGAGGCTCCCGGAGGTCACCTCCACCGAGCTCGGCAAGATCGGCCCCGCCTTCGGCCTCGGCGTCGGCTGCGGCGTCGGCGCCGGCGTCGGCTTCTTCGGCGGTAACTTCTTCCCCCCTTCTCCTTTGTCCCCAAAAGGTCGAATCTTTCATGTGTTTCGTTGTTCCATCAGCCGATATTCTTGGCTCGTGTGCTGGGTAGATATCTAGATGAGGTTGGGATAGCTCGGGGATTTAAAGGAGGTTTTTTTTTTTTGGGAGGGAATGGGATAGGGTTTTTCCTAAACCTCGTCGTGATCGATTCCTGTGGATAGATTGGTTGGAGCTGATCCAAAGAACTGAATTGATCGATGTATTGCTTCGATTGGTACTAATTCTAGCTGATTTCTGCATTGTACAAGTCTCGTCGAGGAAATCCATTCGCATGATAAGGATATCGATTATAGATAATTTTGGTGTTACATACAGAGATCAGCAAGCTTGCCAGTGGGTGTAGTGGTATCATTAGGAGTTTAGGGTTTATCCGAGGTCTGTCTCAACAGCAAAATTTTGCTGCCAAGGAGTCTAATTTCAGAATTGTATCTGTAATGCACTACAATATCATCAGTAAAAAAAAACTTAAATAATATGTTTATAATTTAATATCCTGGATGGCTTGGAATTCTTACTCTTATGCCTAGGAATTGAGAATTTCCAATTGTTGGCTCTAAATTCTTTGAACTGTAAGTTTGATTGTCTGAATAATAGCTTAAATAAAGATCATCATTAGACATTCGTTATTTGCTTGCTGTTAAAACGATATTTAGCATAATGAGATGCACCATTTGCTAACTCTTGGTGCTCATACACAATGCTTTCACTTTCCTTGTATTGAATTTTGAGATAGTCATACTTCTGCTTATAAAAATAACGACAGAATTAGAGCTACATATGACTGGCACCAAATATCTGTGACAACACACACATCTTAAATTGATACTAGATTTTACCAATATTAATGAATCTCAACACGATAGATATTTGTTCAAACACTATCATTCATTCCAATATGGCATAGATAATCATTAATTAAATACTCATCCAGATTACTGCTGGAGTTCAGAATCAGTACTTGCTTAATTTTTCTCTTTTACTAAATTCACAAATTATGTGAGCACACCTCACTCATTCCTTCTTTAATTTTACTGTCTGGTGATATTTTAAACTCACATTATGTCCATGTAACCATGACAATTCAATCCCTTTTTTTCCATGGATGGTGTATAATCATTTCTTTTTATGAATGTTTAGGTGCAGGATTAGGTTATGGATTTCCCGGACTCACATTAGGCTTTGGAGTTGGAGCTGGATGTGGTGTAGGATTTGGCTTTGGTTATGGATTGGGGAAAGGAATTGCTTATGATCAAAACAAAAGATACTCTAATGTTGGCACGATGTTCCAAGAAGCTCCAAGTCTTCCGATGTAAGTATTGCGTGGACATGGAAATATTTGCCAGGATTTGTGCTGATAAATCTGTTGCCTAAAATTGTTGAGAACTGCAGCTACAGCATGAGCCTGAATTCTGCAATAGTATTTTTTTTCCCTGATAATGTTGTGCCCTGTGATTATTTTCTGCATTACCAAAGATTCTAAGATTGAGTTTGAATGAATGATTTTTTGAAGTTGTGATTCAGTAACCATCCACCAGAATAATTCTGTTCAGTTATATATTGTTCCTGTTTCCAATTATATTTCAAATGAGTAATGCATAATGTAATTCCATATTCTGTTAATTATTGTCCTGCATTATGCATGGTGTGTGGATTGAGCAGCAATCTGGAAATATAGCTGTCATGAAATGAGCAGTTTCAACAGTCTGTTCTGTGAATTACTTGTAGATATTGATTATAATTGAGTCATGTGGAGGGACGAATTACATTCAAGGACAGAAGTTGGACTAGATTAATGGTATATTTTGAAGTGAAAAGATTGTTGAAGTTGTCAAAACTGTCTGTCTACTGGATTGTCAGTATGACACTTTGGCTGGGAAAGAAACAGAACCAGAGCATGACTTTTTAGAATGTCATGGAAAAAATGGAACCTAAGTGACAAGTTTATACTGTAGGACTGATTCAAGTCCAAACTTTCATCATTTTGGACAGTAGACAGAATCTGACTTTTAATGAGTTAGCTACACTTCATTCGTCTCAGCTATCCAAAATTCTATATATATCTAAAAGCTTTAAGTTTTGAACACAAAATGAGGTGGAAGTATGAAATGCAAACCCATAGAAAGCCATGGATACTATGTTTGTGCTCAAACACCATGAATTATGTTTTCTCGTATTAATTTTTGCAACAATTCAAACTTGGTGAAACAAAGTTTCAGGGATAAATTGTTCATAAAAGCCCTAACTTGGTGGAAATTGCCTAGAGATATGATTTGACCACCTAGTCCCTCAACTGACCAGTTTTTAGAACCTAGTGCAGATTATTCGGAGACTTGTTCCTTTCAGATGTCAACAACAAAATATCAAGATATTTGAAGTGATAACCAAGTTATCCTACATGAAAATAACAAAAAGAATAACTTTTTTCTGACTCCTAAAGTCCTAACTCACACTACAATTTTTTGTTAGTTACCGTTGTTTTTGAAAGCATTGCATAGTACAGAACACAGCTATTACTGTTCTCAAAATCCTGTTCTCTTCTGGGAAGAAAGATTGCAATTCTTTTCATATAATTACGTGTTATAATGATTAGTTTAGTCACAACTAAGCTGAAGGCTGAAGCAGTCCTCATTCCATAGTTAAATATGTATTTGTTGGAGTACCATTTAGTCTCTTATTATTCTACTGATGAAAGCAGTGGAATGAAATACACTATATTTTGATGTTCTCCGCAAAACCTTTGACATCTGGGCAGTACTCTACTATTGTGTCCTTAATTTCGGATGATTATTTTCTGCTGATAATAAAAACGCTAATTCTTTCCACCAGTTTTTTTGCCATGGTTGTTAGACATACTGTTCAGCTGGCGCTTATTGTTTTCTGGACCTCGATTTTTGTTAAGCATACATGGATCAAGCTAAATTTGGACTGTGCAACAAGGTGTGCCTATTGTTGTGTTGCTCATCCTTTCTTCATTGTCTCTGTTGCAGGGACACCGTTGCTGGTTTGGTTGATGAGCTGGTTGTGAACACCAAAAAGCTTGTGAGAGCAACTTCAAAAGAGATTGAAAAATGGCGTTGAGCTTATAATTGCCTCCATCAGCTGTGTCAGCCTATGAAAACTGGGTTATCATTGAAGGTTATAAGCAAGTATGCTGTTGTCTTAGATGAAGGTTTAGGAGCTAGCCATGGGATGAAGCCTATTGCAAGCAGTATGCTATCTTAGATGGAATTTAGGAGTTAGTCGTGGGATGCAGACTATTGCACTGCAATGTTCTTTCTTATTCTTGTGTACATCAGTAATTATGTCTATATTTAATTAGGGTAATGAAATGCTATTGCAGTCTCTGCATGTTAGAAATCCCCCTGTGATGAACAGTGTCAGTTAGAATTCAGGAACAAAATATGAGACTGGTGATCTCATTTGGCTGCTTGTTATTACTCTGTTAATGGTTGTGCTCATCTCAGGCTGTGCTTTCTTGGATGAATTGATTCTGTGGAATTTTGATGGCATTAGGACATTGATATACCTTGATAATATCAGTTAATTAAATGTACATTAGTGTTCAAGCATATGTGTGGCCAGGATGTGTTGTCTTGGCTATATCTGCCTCTGCCCTCTGGTTGGTTCTGCTTGGTGTCTCTATCCATCTAATGTGGACCATTTTGGTCCTTCATGATGAAACAACACCACAAGAGGCCCTAAGTGGTGCCACATCAGCACCCTCATCTGCCAGGTTAGCATGGACTGCCCAATCAGATCCAAGCAACAGATAGCCCTCCTGGGCACCCAGCCAATGGCAGCTTCCATGGCTAAATCTTGCATGGGCCCACAACATCCTCCAAATCCCCATTTCCATCCATTTAAACTAGCTCTCCTTTCTCTCCACAAACGCCCACCACAGTCTCCCCCTTTCTGAACACAGCACCACCCCTTCTGCTGCATCTCCCACCTCCCTCTGAATTGTGGGCCTGAGGCGATGGCGGCGCTCGCCCCGTCCAAGATGCTCGGCACCCGGCTCAACTTCGCCGGCTCCTCCCGCTACGCCACCGCGGCACCGACCACCGGAGCGCAGAAGATCGTCTCCCTCTTCAGCAAGAAGCCCGCCCCGAAGCCCAAGCCCGCCGCCGTCACCTCCTCGAGCCCCGACATCGGCGATGAGCTCGCCAAGTGGTACGGTGAGTGAAATTGCTAAATCTGACGGCTGAAAATTTTGTGTTCCAAGAAATTTTTAAATGTAAAATTCAGAATCTTGTCGGTTTGAAAATTTTGCCTTGTTTTTGTTGTCAGGCCCTGACAGGAGGATCTTCTTGCCGGAGGGTCTCCTGGACCGCTCAGAGGTGCCGGACTACCTCAACGGAGAGGTCCCCGGAGAGTAAGTCACAAGCTCCCATTTTTCGCTGTCTTTTGCTGTAGTTTCAAGAAAAAAGTTTAGATCTTTTTGTGTGGAAAAAATCCAGACCTTTTTGTAGGCAGTACAAGTTGGGAATTTGAAACCAGGTGAAATGCTAGTACAGGTTGTAAACATTGTAGCATCAACTGGGAAATTAGTGGAGAAAATAGAGTACAAATGAAATTAGGACTTCTCATTGGAGAAGGAATAGTTTTGTCCCGAATTGCATTTTGTTTTCATGTTGTATAGGAAAATATTGCTGTTTAGTTTAGCTGTTCCATAAAATCAAAAGAGCACGGACTATCTCTGAAACAAACTAGCATCTGAATTTTCAGGTGCTCAATTCCCCAATCTTAAAGAGCAATTTTCACCTACCAAAAGTTCGATATTGTTCTTCACTTTTAGTTGTACAAGTAGCATGATGTTGCCACTCCACTAATAGCACACCAACATGAACAAAATGCTCATGAAAATGTAGGTTTCTTAATGCAACTAAACTAAATTATCATGCCCTTTGAACTTGCAGCTACGGCTACGACCCTTTTGGCCTCAGCAAGAAGCCAGAGGACTTCTCCAAGTAAGTAGCAGCGTTCAATCCTCAAATTCTTCTTCTTTTCAGACTCAAATTTTCAGATTCTTGTATCTGAGTAAAATCTGACAAAATTTTCACCCTGCAGGTACCAGGCCTATGAGCTGATCCATGCCAGGTGGGCGATGCTCGGCGCCGCTGGGTTCATCATCCCCGAGGCCTGCAACAAGTTTGGCGCAAACTGCGGCCCCGAGGCCGTCTGGTTCAAGGTGCGTGTACTAGCCACTGATCATCGGCAATTCAGCTAATTCGCTGATCACTCAAGCTCAATACCTGAATCTCTGAACTGAAGTGAACTCACTCATGGTATATGCAGACCGGCGCCCTCCTCCTGGACGGCAACACCCTCAACTACTTCGGCAACAGCATCCCCATCAACCTCATCGTCGCCGTCGCCGCCGAGGTCGTCCTCGTCGGCGGCGCCGAGTACTACCGGATCATCAACGGCCTGGTCAGTCAACTGCACAATCTACACGCCCTACTCTTACACCTTTTGGTTTTCGGTAGCACGCTTTCCAATTTATTAAATGCTATATCTCGTACGAAAACTTTGTATATGAAAATTGCTTTAAAATATCCTTTTCCAAATCTAAAATAATTAAAACTTAATTAGTCTTACATTTTTTTTGTTTCCGGTAGCACGCTTTCCAATTTGTTGAATGGTGTATTTCGTACGAGAACTTTTTATATAAAAATTTTAAATCCTCTTTCAAACTTAAAGTAATTAGAACTCAATTAATCAAACGCTAATAGCTTTCTCATTTGAAGTACCCTTAATTTATCTTCGATGAACTCAAACACGGGACCTTAGTTAGTCTACACTTGTTGATTTTGCTCGCTGATACTCACCGGAGATTCGCCGGCGATGGCGATGGTGGTGCAGGATCTGGAGGACAAGCTCCACCCAGGTGGCCCATTCGACCCGCTGGGGCTGGCGAGCGACCCGGACCAGGCGGCGCTGCTGAAGGTGAAGGAGATCAAGAACGGGCGGCTGGCCATGTTCTCCATGCTGGGGTTCTTCATCCAGGCCTACGTCACCGGCGAGGGCCCCGTCGAGAACCTCTCCAAGCACCTCAGCGACCCCTTCGGCAACAACCTGCTCACCGTCATCTCCGGCGCCGCCGAGAGGACGCCCAGCCTGTAAACATCTCGCCGCCGGCGACGCTGGCTGGCCTCAAGTTAATTTTAATCTTACCCGGGAAGAAGAAGGGAGGAGTTTGAGAAGGGTGGAAGAATGTGTTAAATGTACGTGTAAATTATCGTCGAGTTGGGAGATGAATTTGAAAACCTGTTCATTCTGATCTTCTGATAGGAAGGACCAAGTGTTTGGATTTGTGGCTGAGAAATATTTGCTACCTGAGTAAATTGTCTCGAAGTGGTTTTCATCATCGTTGACATTGCTGAATGGTTTCCCTGGATTTTTTTTTTGTTTCAATTTTGACTATTTGCTACTACCTGAGTAAATTGTCTCTAATAATGGTTTCCATGAATTTTGACTAGTGAGTTAAGTCGCCATTTTCTTGAGCAGTTTTCTGGAGGTCAGTCAGCTATAGTGTCGATGGCAACTTAATTTTTTTATATAATTTAACAAACAGTTAAACAGAAGAGAGGAAAACTGTGTTTTGCATACACAACTGTGACACACAAATCAACTCTCAAACAAGTAGACAAACACAGAATTGCAGATTAAGGTTGTAGAAGCTCATAGGCCTAGGCATGTCAACAAATTAGAGGGACATAAAGGTGTTGAAGGCATCAGATCAGAACCGAAAGAGAAGGCCATCGCAGATGGCGAGAGCCGAGAGCCATCTGAGAGAGCGATCCTGCAGACTGCAGTGACTTGGGCTACAGTAGCTCCCTTTAAGCTCAACTCACTCAAATGGGCCAAGCAGTCCAAAAATATCTCATTAATTAGGCCTAGAAAGATTATAAAATATTGTGCTATCCTTGTAACTATCTCTGATCTATCGAGGAATAAGAGTGTAAAACCATTTGTAAATGAACCCCTAAAGCTATAAATAAACACCAAGGCTTTGTAATTAGTAAGTTTTTGAGAATACAATATGAATAGTTTATTTTCCTTACACACATCCTTAGAAGCTTGTAGTTTTGCGAGAAGGCTTACTCTGCGAGATATCGTCATCTCACACACACGAGGCTTTTCTCTCTTCTTATACAACGCTATGGAACTCGGATACTGATCTAAAATAGAAGGGGCGCCTCCGATTACAGACTGAATAATTAGGAATGTGCACACATGGGGTAATAGGATGGATTGTAACCCCTCACGGCTAGGTCTCTCTTGGTTTGTTGGCCAAATTATTAACCAACGGTTATTTTGGCGTTCATTTTTAGGGGAAGGCATGCACACTTAACAACAATAATATTAATGCAAGTTTCCTCTCTCTTTTTATTAGAGATTTAAGTTTCCTCTCTAGACTTTTACCGTCTTTCATTGAAGCACATGGCCGGACTTCTCTGCAGTTAAATGACACACACCCCTCAGTTTCAGTATAAACTGTTCTTTTCTTGAATATTAATTTGAACACAATGACATGCAAAATAACGCAGCCCAGGAGCACACCTATCACGGTTTTTTTTTCCATGTGAAAAACTGTCAACTGGTGGCAGAGAACAAATTAATAGCTAGGGTTAGAAATGTTTGGCATTGGTTAGTTTAATTTTGAGCTAACCAATGTAAAGAAAAATAGAGGGAGTAATATTTTGGTTGATTATTGAGCTAGCAGAGCAAAGAGCAGATTAGCAAGCTGATGAGCCCTTCTGCAGCCATTGTCCAAGAGAAGATAAAGTTTGTGCTATGCTTGGGGCAAACTGGGCACTACAAAGCCTACAAATTAAGCAAGCAAACACGCAAAGCTGCAGATCTACGAATTTTCTTGAGTTTAAGGACATATATACGTCATACATTCATACATATGTAAATGAAATTGCTAAAAGCTGGCGATGCCTTTGGATTTCCCTCCTAACAGATTTTTTAGCCTTTGGATCATTTTGCTTCAAGATTCTTGCAACTGGGATGGGAAAAAATGGTGTGCATGCGAGGACATGGGGAATGGGCCTCCTACCCTCCACTTCACGAGGATGCTTCCTTTCTACTAATTCTAGCATCAGTTATACTGGTTAAGGTAAACTTATGCGTTAGTTGCACTGTAACAACAATACAGTTACAATGTAATATATTGTAGTTATATCGTAGCCTATGTTTTTAACCTAAATGCTTGCAACCGAGTCAGCTTTGTTGTATTGTCCTTTGAGGGTCCATTAGCCACTTTTCATGGCCATTGATGTTGGATTTCATGGCTGAAAAAATCGAATGTTTTTATCCCTGAAACTTTCAAATTTCCTATAGGTAGTTTCTATATAAATGGTTAGATGCGTTGATAGTTGGATGCTAGGCCAGGTCAGCTAACCCCACAACTTTTCAGAAACCCCTTGCAAACCTTCATTTTTGTATGAAAATCTATAAAAACTTAGATAAACGACCTCACTTAAACATAGCGCCACTATATCCATGAAGCTCAATATATTTTCCTCCCTGGCCTTCTTGTTCGCCTACATGGATTGTGAGGAGGCAACCGAGCAATGATTCTAGCTCTAGATCGAATCTCACCACAATAGAGTTGTCTATTGATCGCTATCAATTCGGCACCAAACCATCAAGATCGACGAGCACTCTGTAGACGTGTCCTCTCCCACTCCTGCTATCTTTCTTACAAGTTTGTGACCATGGCTGGTATTTATCTGTAGGGGTAGATATAGGATTGGCCCAAGCCTCAGGCCTCCAATCCTAGGCCTCGGGCCATGGCCTATTAAACGTTTGTCTGCGTTAGTTGCTATTAAACGTTCTAGTCTGTTAGGGTTCACCTTTCCTGTTGGGTGCCAAATCCTGACCCTAGCGATATGACATTTTTTTGGCCATATTTTGACAAATTCGGTCAAATTGTATTGTTTCAAATTTGAATTCGCCGAAACCATTCAAGATTTCACTTGGAATCTACTTTCATCCCACAAAACCTCAGAATTTTGCGATTTGTGACCCATTTTTTTTCGAAAACTCATCCATCTTCTTGGTCGATCTCCGCGTAGAGCCTTAGACAGACAAATATGTGAGCTGTGGATAGATTTGCTTGTCTAGCTCTGTCTGCGAGTTGTGTGCAGTGTGGCTGCTCGTATCGATCGTAGTGGACCACGTACTATACGTACATAAGTTGAATAGGTTTAATTCTCTGAATTTCCATCTCATTCTGGCGCACTCTCTGAATTCTCATTATGTTTTGATCTTCTTCCTTTTGATTTGCTGGTTCTTTATGCCTCAGCTGTTGCTGTGGAACTTCACATGCATTGCATGTTGTACTAGCATGCAAGCATCCTCCATGGATGATGAGCTCCTCAACACAATTGGGGAGCAGCTAATTGTGCTAATCAATGAATTGAATCATGTCCTCTCCTGATAAATAGCTATGGGGCCAACTAGGATATGCCTGAATCTTCAGATATTCAGAGTAGTACTACCAAACAACTGGCCCTTGTCCTTGATAAAACATTCATTTCTTTTATTACAAAATATATTAAATAATCTATTATATTTTCTATCATGCTCTCCTACAGGGGGCCATGGTTTGCTGTCTTCTGTCAGGGAAACCATAGGGGTTCAATGTTCATGTCCTGGAAGCAAGAAACAGCCATGGGGATGAGAACAAGGCAAGCCACAAACAACAAGAGACCAGCTTTCTCCTTTGCAAATCCAATTGATGTGGCCAAGAAAAAATAAAGAAATCATCACCTTCCTTTCTGATCCACCTCACAGTCTTTACATACCAGTACAAGCACCACCCTATAGCCTGCCTGACACTAGCTTGTAGTGTGCCAATAGCATAGCCTGCTCATGTGCACATCACAAACCAAAACCTAATAAATCCAAGAGGTGTACCGGTGTATGTACATGTGTACATATCCAGTGGCACTGTGCAGCGCAAAATGCATGCCAGCACAGCACTCACTACTGGATTTTTTTTTACTATTGGATCCTTATAGAGAACTTATTTTATAAATAGACCTTTTATAAAACTTATAGAAAAATAGACTCATAGCTAATTGTTAACAACTTCAGTGTGGAAGTTGAATGTCTTAGCGCTAATGATCCTAACGCCGAAACTTGGCACGGCGGCACCCATGGCAATGAGGCCAAGCTAGAGGTTGCTGTGGCAAGAGTTTGGCACCAGTTTCTTTTGGCGTTGACTCTTCCCCATCTACAAACGCACTTCTCTATCTCCTGTCCTAACCTTCAATTCAAATCCTATTGAGCTGGTGTCAAATTTTACAAAACAACATATACTGATTTATTTCTCCCAAATTTACTTTTAATTTTGAAACTCAATATGTGGATAAGGGTACGGCCCCCTCCATTTCCTCCTTTAAATTATTTTGATTTGATATCGGATTTCACGCGAAAATTGACACAACAAGGTAATTTGTTTCATTTCCTCCTTTTTAAAACTATTTGGATTAAGACGTGATGATGAGCGGGGAAGATCGATGCTAATGATATAGGCATCAACCTTAGCAAGCGTATGGACCCTTAGTGGCTAGGGAAGCGTGTACGTGCTCGGTACAAAGATCATGTTGATGTTGAGATGTTTAACCTTCGCGCCAAAGACACCAGCACCAAGTTATGAAACCATTTATGCAAATAAGTTTTTTCTGAGACCTATTTATAGAATAAATATTTGAAAAAGGGTGTAGAGTGTAAAAAATCCAGCACTCACTACACGATGGGATCAGATGAGATGAGCAAAAGATGTACTGTTACTGTAGCAACAAGAAAAGCAGCAAAAGGGCAAGGTCATGCAGCTAGTAGTGTGCTTCTCTCTCTCTCTCATCATCCCAAAAGGCAGCAAAGCTAGCTAAGCTCTGTCTGGTTGCACTGACGGATAAGCTTTGCATATGCCTAGCAACTAACAATATCTCTCCTACTACTATGGCTGCATGCTGCTACAGTCCTATGGCCATGGCAGCCTCATCACACACTACTTAACTCTGAAGATTTTTGTCGTGGTTGCTGTCTTTGCTGCCGCGGAGGAAACGTAGTACGCTCTGCTTCACGTGCGCTAGCAGCAGCGTAGTCTTAGCTCCATCTACTGATGACGGTGAATTGGTGAGTGACAGATCGATCAGCGTGCATCGATCCGATTTGACACCGCGCTGCTCGATCTCTGCTAGCTAGCTGCATCTGCTGCTGATGCTGTAGCTGAGACGCATGGATCCGAGCCATGGTTGAATGTTTAGTTGGGGAAAAGAAAATTTTTGGGTGTTACATCGGACGTTTGACCAGATATCGGAAGGAATTTTCGGACATGAATGAGAAAACTAATTTCATAATTCGCCTGGAAACCGCAAGACGAATCTTTTAAGCCTAATTAATCCGTCATTAGCACGTGTGGGTTACTGTAGCATTTATGACTAATCATGGACTAATTAGGCTTAAAAGATTCATCTCGCAATTTCCCTTCTAACTGTGCAATTAGTTTTTATTTTTATCTATATTTAATATTTTATGAATGTATCCAAACATTCGATGTGATGTTTTTGAAAAAAAAAAGTGAACTAAACATGCCCGAAATCGAAGACCACACTACACTACCATGGCGCCATGGGAGAGGCGGATCGAGCTAGCAGCTGAAGCTATGAGTTGTCTCTCTAGCTAGATACAGAGGGTGTTTAGATCCAGGGGTATAAAGTTTTGACATGTCACATTGGATATTGTATAGGGTGTCGCATAGGGTGTTCGGGCACTAATAAAAAAACTAATGACATAATCCGTCAATAAATCACGAGACGAATTTATTAAGCCTAACTAATCCGTCATTAGCAAATGTTTACTGTAGTACCATATTGTCAAATCATGTAGCAATTAGGCTTAAAAGATTCGTGTCGCAAATTAGTCGCAATCTGTACAATTAGTTATTTTTTTAAGCCTATATTTAATACTTCATGCAGGTGTTCAAACGTTCGATGTGACATGATGTAAAATTTTACCATCCGTTTTGCTCTAGCAGCTACCTCTTGTTCTGCTACCTGGGGCGTCGAGATTGGTTGGCTGGCTGGCTTTGCAAATAAGTTTGTGCATGCTGCGACATTGATTCTCTTGCAGCGAATTGAATCTGTCTCAGGGTTTCTTCTGTTGCATGTGTGTAGTGGTGGAAGGTGGAGTATGTTATAGCTCCACTGTCTCGAATTAAGGTTGGGATCCAACATGGGGTGGACGCAATTGTACACGCACGATCGATTCTCTCCCTTGATTGAGTTGTGGACGATCGAACGTTCAGTTATGTTATGTACAGTGGCGGATGTAGGATTTTGAGGAGGAGTAATTACTCAACAAATATAAGTGTGTTGTCCTTTATGTTTGGTGGGATATATAGGATTAGGGCATTTGAGATAGCTAGTTGTCTTCCAGATTAGAAGTGGTGCGAGTAGAAATCTTGAAGATTAGATTTATTGAGAAAAAACATCGAGAATTAAGTATTAGGTCTAACTAAGTATATACGTGTAAATATGAGTATTTATAGGAATACCCGAAAATCTCTGCATCCACGGATCCACCACCGTTATATATCTTACGTTTTTTTATGGGGCTCTGGCTTCTCATCTCACCCCCTCAAGTGCTTAGAGGTTAGAGCACTGCACGTAACTCTATAAGTAGATGACGAGATAACTACTCCTCTTGTTTCATAATACTTGTCATTTTAGCAAACTTCACAATTATTTCCCGAGGCATCATTAACTTTAATTAACAACTGTGCAAATATGCATAGATGTAATGATGAAAGGTAGACCGGTAGATATGGAAGATATACTATCTCTAAAATTGCTTTGGAATATTAGAATGATAAGAAAAAAAGTTGAATGTTCGAATGACAAGTAACGCGGAACGAAGAGATCAAATATTATGCTTTTGTGACTGGTTTTGAAACAACTGCCAAAGAGAATAGGTACAACTAGGCATCACATCATCTACTTGTTATCTTATCAGCTATGCATTAAAAATATTTTTTTATTTTGATGATTTTTATTATAGTTTATTTTTCAGCATCGACTTGTAAACTGTAAATAACAGTACAAGTTTTACCCATAATTTACTTTTGGTTGCTTTGTTTATATTTTTATGCCTTATCAGCTATAGCTCAACATATGAGAGTTTATATGCTGGAGTAAATCACATTTTGACATAGAGTAAAACCTCCTCCCCCTTAAAAAAGATAGTGTTTTTAACTAACTAGAATATGAACAACACTGCAATGTCAACGGCTTGTCATACAAAACCACCTATTAGAATTCTAAATTTGCAATGACAAGGAAATAAACTACAATTAGGCCGCATAATATTAGTAATGCTTACAATTAAATAAAATCATTTTACGAAACAATTAACCTTTATTTCACTCTAACAAAATTTATATACATTCCAAATACTACTTGTGCAACTGAGAGAAAAATCATAATTTCGTAGGCCATTTATGAATTTGAAAAAAATGCTGCATTTAGAACAACTCTAAATATAAGATTGAAAAGTAAACGGTTTGAATTTTTAGTTCAGGCAATGTCATGTTTTAAAATTTTTAGTTTATCTACAAAATCTCATAAAAAATGTTAATGGGGGTGCTTGGTTAATCACTATAAGTTTGAAAAACTACGTACCTGTGTTCGGCAGATAAAGAGTAGAGAAGTCTCTCGTTTTCCGCGCGCATGTTAACCTAATTGTTAAATTGTATGTTTTTTTAAAAAAGTTTCTATACGAAAGTTGCCTTAAAAAATTATATTAATTCGGTTATAAATTTTAAAATAATTAATAATTAATTAATTGTACGTTAATGGTTCACCTCGTTTTATGTATCTTCTCAATTTTCTCCAATCCTCTCCTCTCAAACACTCAAGGTTATAGCTAGCTTGCCACAAGAATGACAAATAAAACATTGGTCACACTTTGCCACAACTTTGGCAAGCATATTTTGATCAACTTAATCATTTTTTGTTTTATTGCCACATTTTTATCATGTCGCAAATCACAATATGTACGACAAATAGACACAGTTTGCTTCCTAAAGTTTGGCTAACATGTGACTAACAATTTATTAGCACAAAACTTGCGGTATATATGGCATGCGTTGGCAAAGTGAAGCATACAACCAAACAACCCTTAGACACGAAAAAAAAATCTTTGGCGCATAGAGTTAGCCATGTGAATGAAAAGTATGGCTAACCATGATTATAACAATCAACTTAAAACATGTATATAAGAACTTGTGCCATACCTAAAATGTGGGGTGGCAACATAAGGCATCAAACCGAACACTTAAAGTGTTGCAAGTACATATTATTTTTCCTTGTTTTACTTATATCTAGTACTACTTATTAGAGAATTGTAAATAGATTAGAAGATATATATAGTTAAGCTAGTACTCTCCAATTCTCCATCTGTTATTGTTGGCATGCTCTTAAAATTTCAGAATGCAGCAGGTTCCCATCTGCCTGCCACTGGCACAGGCAGGCTGGCTAGCCAGCTGGGTTGATTTGGATTCTTCTTGCATGATGTGTACCACTACTGTTTTACAGCGTGGGGCCTCCTTTTTTTTTTTTTTTGAGGTTGATAGCTATGGCAGCACAGTAGCAGGCCACTGCTTGCAGCTGCAGCTGCATTGCATCTGTAAACTTCTCGTTATAAAATCTTCTTATCATGAATCATGAATTCATGATCTCTCCCTCCTATCTACTCTACCCTTAAATGCTATTCAATGCATCTCTCTGTTTGTACTCCCCTCTCATTTCAAATATGAAGACATTTTAGGGTCTCATCGTTTGCCCCATGGCTTATAAGCCAAAGCCAAAATTTAAATTTTAAAACTTGATTTTGATTTTGAATTTGATTATTTTTCAACATAGTTTTTTTTCAACTTTGGCTTTTCACTCACTAAGAACATATATATAAAAGTTTTACTCACATATTATTTTTTTAATCACTAATCAGCCGTTATGGCTTATAGTAAGACTAGACCAACCGATGGATTGTGGACAAGAATTAAATAATTTTGTTGCATTTTAAAAAGGTATTAGAAAATTTACTTATGCGATAAGAGTAGTGTTTGTTTGATAATGGAAAAGAAGAAAACACAAACAAGTTTCTAAAATTTCCAAATATATACATTTATAAGGACATGTTTGTTTTAGATGGTAGATGATGGAAGATAGATTATTCTAACTCTATGACAAATATTTAACTCTATGAATGAATAATTTAAATATTAAAAAGTTGAAATCGATTTAAAAGTATTCAACAAAATTAAATATTTTTTTTATAATGTAGTATATCTAGGAGCTGAAAAGAATGGGGCTTAGATTGAAAAGAAGCTCCCTCTGTTTTAAATTACTTATTATTTTAGCTTTATCGTAAGTCAAATATTTTTAAATTTGATTATTAATTTCTAAAAAAATGTATAATTTCAAATAATAAGATTTATGCTATTAGATCCATCATTAGAAACACTTTGTTGTTAAATCATATGAAATTCTAGAAATTAATGATTAAAGCTAGGAATGTTTAAAATGACAAACAATTTAAAACGGAAGGAGTGGTTTTTTCCTTTTTCATTTCATGCTATGTCTGAAACTCTTCTCAAGGGCACTGAGGCTGAGGTCCACATTGTTTTCATGAGTGGCCCTGAAAAAAATGTTTAACACACTGGCTGCAAGGGCTACTGGTCATGTACAGATATCCTAGGGTGTTTTCTGAAAAACAAAGTTACGACTTTGAGTACAACATACGCATATTCTCTACCTTTCAATGAGAGATTCAAGGATTGAGTGGTACAAGCACTGGTCATTCTTCGTCTTTACTGTTGTTCGATACATGTACTCTAAGATCTATTAGTGATCTTCCATATAGGCCCTAGGAAGATGTTAAAATTATTGTGCACTGTTTCCTTCATTGTTTGTTGTTTTCAGTCATACTCCCTCTGTCAAAAAAAAAAATCTAACCTCGTAATAGGATGGGACACATCGTAGTACAACGAATCTAGACATACGCTATATCCAGATTTGTTATATTAGGATGTATCCCATCCTAGTATGAGATTGTGTTTTTTTTTTGACGGAGGGAGTAGGTGCTAAGGATGCTTCTGATAGCCGTACCATTTATTAGAATCTCCGTCTATCAGAAGTTTCCCAAATAATCTAAACTGTCATCTAAATTATGAGAACATATAATAATAATATTTTGAAAATGAAGTAGAAACCAGAAACTAGAAAACCAACCTTTTTAAAATTTCAGAAGCTAGCTTCTCACCAACTGTTCCTATAATCTTAAGCTCTCAAAATAGAGCCTTTTGGTCTCTTCGAACAGAATTTGAAGCGATATCTTATTAGTACACTTTATATTTGCAATGTGTCGCTGCTGCTAAGTTAATGATTCAAGCATGCATAACCTGGATGAGCAAAATCCAAGGGCAGAAATTTTGATCACTTCTAGACTTTCTGACTCTTTTGGTCTGTTTGAACAGAACTATAAGTGATATCTTATTGGCATCCTTTAAATTTAGGATGAGAAAAATCTAGATTGATTTGGAAGGACAGAATTTTGATTTTAATCCTTTTTAAAAAAGGGAGAAGGGGTTGGTTGTTGTTTCAGCAACACACTTTGCTCATTTACTGCCTTGCTTCCATGGAGTTACCGCTATGGCCTTGTTTTAGATAAAAAAATTTAGCCAAAAACGTTACATCAAAATATTTAGACACATGTATGGGCATTAAATGCGAAGAAAAAAACTAATTGCACAGTTTGCATGTAAATTGCGAGACGAATCTTTTGAGCCTAATTACACCATGATTTGACAATGTGATGCTACATTAAATATTTTCTAATGATGGATTAATTAGGCTTAATAAATTCGTCTAGCAGTTTACATGTAGAATCTGTAATTTGTTTTATTATTAGTCTATGTTTAATACTTTAAATATGGGTCCATATACTTAAAAACTTTACATCCAATGAACTAAACACACCCTAGGTAACAATCTTATTGCCAAATTGTCACTGTCCAACATGAATGCACACCTGATCAGGGCAATTATTTTTCTGCTCTCTGCTTACTGCATCCACACTGTAATTAATATGACTACCACTTAAAAGCGGTTTTTAAGACCCCTTCTCATTGGAGGTTGCGACCTTCAGCAGAACACATGCTCTATGGAGTCTGGAGTAACAGTTTAGTACAGAGGAACATATGGGAGTATGTATTTCTTTTCTCAAAAGGAATAGATTGGATGTGTAAAATTCTTGTGTGCAGATAACCGAAAGGAATAGATTGTTATACGTATGAAAATCATGTCTGTAGATTTTATCTTGGATTGTGCTAGCAAATTAGTCCATTCGGTAATAATTAAATATTTGATGATTAGGGATAATATTTGATCAAACTTTTTAAAAATTTTATCATTAATTTTATATTAGAATATTTTTTTGAAAATTAACAGTTTTATGGTATTACGACCAAACATTTGAAGATAACTAGAAAAAATATCCGTGCATTGCAATAGGTGAAGGCTATTTTAATTTTATTATTATTATTATACGGTTTAGTTAAGATGAAAGTGAAATTTACTGTGAGAATTCGCTTGGATATATATTTATTCTAGAAAATTATGAGCTGCAATTAGGAGTTCGATCATCTCAAGTAAGTTTTTATAAAGAGATTTCTTATATGACTGCTCATGTATTTCCACAAGCAAACAAACTGAAAAACCGACTCAAATACATATATGTATTTCCAAAAGCGAACGAACTTAAAAACTTACTCATACACGGATGACGTACCAAAGTACTAGCAAAAAACATCTTCAATTTTTATAATAGTTTCATTGTGAGAATTTATTTAGATATATATTTTCTAGAAAATCATGCAATCAAGAGTCTGATCATCTTAAGTTAGCATGCAAGTTTTTTTTAAAGAGATTTCTTATATGACTCCTCCTGTATTTCCAAAAGCGAACGAATTTAAAACCCGTCTCAAAGACAGATTCGTATTTCCAAAAGCGAACAAACTTAACAACCAATACACGGATGGCATACCAAATCATACATTCATAGTTGAAGTTTTAAAAGTTTTAGTAAATGTTCTGTAGACGTCAAATATTTATGACTAGAAGGTGTCTTATGATACCATTCGATTTTACAAGTGTATTGCAATAAGTGGTCCAAGTTACATTTTAGAGACTTTTTTGAAGGAAGTTTTAGAGACTAACTGTTGATGTCCAAAACTAAATGTTTTTATTAATCATAAAAAATAGCTTGGATACGGCATAGAGAAGAAGATATATTCCCCGTTCGTTTCCACTACAAAGACCGGATGTTTGGATTTTCGTGGTACGCTTTTTAAACTGCTAAACGGTGCATTTCGTGCGAAAACTTTCTATATGAAAATTGTTCTAAAATATCAGATTAATCCATTTTTTAAGTCTGTAATAATTAAAACTCAATTAAGCACACGTTATTAGCATCTCGTTTTACGTGAAACACTTAATCTTTATCTTCATCTTCATCCTCAGGAGATTCAAACACCACCTATAACTTGCATATGTATCACCATGTGAAAAAAACATCATGCAAGTGATTTTCTTTTACCTTAGATGATTTCTCGAAACTACTCCCTCCGTTTTATATTATAAATCGTTTTGACTTTTTTCCTTAGACAAACTTCTTTAAGTTTGACCAAGTTTATGGGAAAATTTAGCAATACTTTTAACACAAAACAAACATATATTAAATGTTAGTTTTGATGGAACTAATTTTGTGTTGTAGATTTTATTAAATTTTTCTTTAAACTTGGTCAAACTTAGGCCCTGTTTTGTTCCCACGCAAAAACTTTTCACCCTATCACATTAAATGTAGGAAAAAAAAGTTAAAACGACTTACAGTATGAAAACAGAGGGAGCAATAGCTAGTAGTACGCTCCTACCTTCCTGTCATCTTGATTTTGGCCCTGTTTAGATTCTAACTTTTTTCTTCAAACTTCTAACTTTTTCGTCACATCAAACTTTCCTACACATACAATCTTCTAACTTTTCTGTTACATCGTTCCAATTTCCCTTTCATCATCCATCCCAAAAGTAAAACACACACACAGAAAAATGCTACTAGTACTACTAGTATACATGTGGCAGAATTTAGTTCTCTTCGAACTTCCAAAAATTCCATTACATCAAATGTTTGGACACATGTATGGAGCATTAAATGTGGACGAAAAAAATCAATTGCACAGTTTGCATGTAAATTGCGAGACGAATCTTTTGAGCCTAATTACGCCATGATTTGATAATGTTATGATACAGTAAACATTTGCTAATAACGGATTAATTAGGCTTAAAAATTCATCTCGCAGTTTACAGGCGGAATCTGTAATTTGTTTTATTATTAGTCTACATTTAATACTTTAAATGTGTGTCGGTATACTTAAAAAAATTTTGGCACACAAACTAGACAATGAAATTACAGAGAGCAGCTGATGGTGTTATGATGCCAAGAACATGGGACTCCTGATGATCTGATATTCTGATGGCTTGCCTTGCCAGCAACCACTAAATTTTTTTTCTTTCTAACAGCAGCACTGACACACATGCATGCGCTGGAACTGCAGCAAGTCATGGAGCTACCCTTCTGAAAACCATGATATGGAATGGAATGGAAGAAGGCAAGTGTTTTCTTTGCAATGCTCGCAAAGAAAGACAGACATTCATCAGACCAAGGGCGCCAGCCATAATGGTTATTTGGCCCTGCTGCCTGACCAAGCTCTCTTTGGTGATCATTCCATCTCGTCTCATCTTCTTCAGCTGCATGCATGCCCCTTCTTTTTCATCCTGCAGTGCTACAGCTGTTTTGTTCTACCTTTTGCTTTCTTTGGTTTCAATTGCAGATTTTGCAGGGAGGAAGGGAACAGTTGGATTTGTTTTGGTTATGTCTGTTTGATTAGTAAGTGTATTAGTGATTAATGTGTGTTTTTAACTGAATTTTACTGATGTATATGATCTCTAGAAGTAAAAAGTTGTGCTACTGATCCTACTTTGGTTCAATCCTAACTGGACTAGGGTTTCTCAAGTATGCAGTGGAATCTTGGCTGTACTGCACTATTGGCACTGTTCCATAAATTTTAATTCAAAGAACGCAACACAAAATGCTCCTTGGAAGGCATTTTTTATTTTTGGCTGTTGTGTTATAAATCAACATGTGATAGAAGTAACAGAAAATAATTAAGAAAATTTCATAAACTACAGATATTCCAACCAAACTATAGTGAAACTATAGTTGAAGGCAATATGTAACATATAGCACTAAATTTATTACAAAACTATAGATTTAAGACAGAGTATCGCAAAAACTACAAATTTAATAATAAAATCATCATAAAACTATAGATTTTAAATCCCTAACACTGGTCTTTTCAAATTATATTTAGTTTTGTCAAACCCACTACTCAAAGTAATTTTAATGTAAAAACTAGTATTATACATCTATTATTGGCGGTCCAAAATCTAATAAAGGATGAGCGGCAAAAGTGACGAAAAACCCCAAATTAATTCTAAACGCAAAGCTCTAAAATTGAAAATAAGTTGAGCTTACCACCAAGGCTAAAATAAGTGGAAAATATATAGTGCAAACCAAATATGTAGTGGAAACTTATAAATTACCGTTGGATCGAAAAATAGACGTTCCAGATTCGTTCACGAGTAAATCTGCGAGTTGAATTTTTACTCGTGATGATGTGGACGAATCACAGGCGTCTATTTTTCGATCCAACGATAGTTTTCTAGTTTCCACTGTATATACGTTGTTTTCACAGTATATTTTCCCGAAATAAGAAGGTCCAGCATTCTACTCCCATTGGAGCACTATAAATCCCATTTTGCAGATTAAACAGGGGAGCTAAAAAGGCTGCTGAGCCCATCCCATATGTGTCTGAATCTCTGACGATGCATCGGATGGGAGCACATCGGCAGCAACAACACGGAGCTACAGCCTACCACTACAGCACCCAAGCCAAGAAGCTGCCAGCATGGCAGCATTTGCTGGACGATATTCAGATGACATGTCTGCATGCATGGCACACAACAACACAACACACAGTAGGCATAGGCATGGCTGCTGCCGTTTGCATATCCCTGCTTCGAGCAATCACCTTGCGCTGTGTTTAGTTCTAAAGTTTTTTTTTTAAACTTTCGACTTTTCCATCACATCAAAACTTTCCTATACACAAACTTCTAACTTTTCCGTTACATCGTTCCAATTTCAACCAAACTTCCAATTTTGATGTGAACTAAACACAGCCTTGCTTGCTATAGTTGCTTGCTCCCTCTCGCTGTGTCATTATTGTGGAAGCAAGGATTCTAATTCGATAGCTATTGTAGCATAAAAGAATATATGGAATCTCTTAAATGACCAAAATGTTTTTTTTCTAAATAGTTACTACCCCCCGTTGTAAATTGTATTGGCCATATCTAGGTATGCACTTAGACATTCTGGGACGGAGGTAGTATCCAACAAAGATAGGTTCTTCTTTTTTTGCGGTGTTTGTTGCAAATTAAAGAAATTCCAAATCATATTTCCATACGCGATTATCAATTGTATATATGTTCTTCTATGGACCTCACGAAATATATGTTCTTCTATGGACCTCATGGGATATTTATTCTTTTGGATATGTAATGGTGGATGCAAATTACTTACCCCTTGAAGTGCCTTTGGATCCGTTGAACTCTAGTTGAAGGATGTGAGCATACAAGCCGTCTTAATTCAGCGGTTGTAGAACATGAGAAGAATTTCTGAAATTGACAGATCAGAGTTCAGTTAGTTGATCAGAAAACAGGAATGTCAAAATCTAGCTCTTGTTATAAAAGAAGTGAAGAAATTTCACAGGAATTTTGCGAATAACCATTGCGGTTTATCTGGAATTTTCATAAACACCCCTCTTTATCGGCAAAACCGTAAAAACCCCATTTTCAAAGGCTGCAACCTGGAAAATTCTAAAGCATCAAATTTGGGCTCACATATTCTCAATTGGACCACATATATCATGTTTGAAAATCAAAATCAAAATTTTCCCCAGTACTCCTTACAGACAGCACAGCGATTTCTCGATTAATTCAACGGATCAGAGGACCACTCACCAGAAACTGCCGCGGAATTAGATCTCTGCATATTCTCACCGCTAAAAATCACCGAATAATCTGTACAATCCACGATAAATGCTGGGAACAATTTGCAGGCAGGGTTAGCGAAATAAATCACGCCTGACATTATATTTTGCATGGCAGGAGGCAAAACAAAGTACGGACCTAATCACAAGTACTGTGAGTGTACATTGGCACCAATTAAACATACTAGGGGGGTAGCGCGCCGTTGGCGCGCCGCCGTCAAGTAAGCAGTTTAGGAAAATAACGAACATTTGTATAGTAGTTGGAGCAAGTTTGTACATTAAAGATTTAAAATAGAGCGGACATGTGTATGGTAGCATGTGAAGGTTTGTATTTTAAAGATGTAGGAAGCGAAGGAAAACACACTGAAAGAAGGCCATCAGAAAAGAGGGGAGCGTAAAGCGGCAGGTGTCGGTTAGGACATCACACATAAGCATATTAGTAAGCAGTGATAATTTGCACTGCATATATACAATAGATTTCAGTGCTGATAATAAGTGGCCAGGGTGCATAGGTAATTAGGGTAGCATAGTGGTGGGAAGGGATGCATGCAGTTTTGCTGCATGAAAACATATGGGATAATTCAGTGCTGACAAAAGGGCAACTCTACTATAGCACAGCTGATAAAGGTGGCATTTAAAGGACATCTATTGTTATCTTGACGTTGGGTGGCTTGTAGAAGTGAAAGATGCAAACTGAATGGAGATGAATGGCATTGGTTGCTGCAAAAGTTGCCCATCCTCTCTTTAGGTTGCAACGATCGTCCGATGATTTATGCAGGAGCATGGTGACTGAATCACTGCCTGCTGCTTCAACCTGAACGAAGATAGTTTTTTTGCGTCCCATGAGTGGCTGAATGTAGGTCACTGAATATTCCTTGGTAAAGTACTGCAATTGGAACTGCATGTTATTTTTTTAGGGAATGCATGAATAGACCAATGTTTGTCTAGTGTAAGTATACTTACCAGTCTATCTTGCTTCATGAATGTATTGTTCATAGTCACAATATAGAACTTGCTGGAACGCTGGAGGAACTGCCCGATGATGCTGATGTAGTTTTTAATGTCAGGTGTGACTGCTGTATTCCTTGCACAAAAACAGAGATCGTCGAAGCTACGTGTGGTTTCGCCTGTGAGCACACATTGTTTATAAGATTGCTATGTTTAATTGGAAAGAAGTCATGAAATAGGTAAATATGGCTATAAATTCTGTTAGTAGACAATTAATTATATCATGATTGTTGATATGCTAATAGTGACTCGGATTTGTTCTCTGTACTGGTAGGCTTGTGTGATAAAATCTCTGTGGCCAGAATGCGGATACTGATGCGGTGATTTTAGAAGGAAAAGAACTGAGTTATATGTGAACAGATGAAAGGCTTACCTGAATTGTCGGAGCTGGAAGGAATGTCAGTCATCGACTCTGTCCTTGAATCTGACGAAGTCTCTGAAAGATGGTGTTGAAATATGTCATTAGTGTGATTGGCTATAGATTTGTACATATAGGTATATATCATGGAGCACAGGATTGTAGACAAATATTTGTGCACCTTTGTTTGATGTGTGTGAAATGAGCATGGAAGCATGCTTGCTGGTAGGCATGTCATTGATAGTGATTCCTGTCGATCTCTTTGGTGCTGTCTTGATTTGTTTCTTGGATGAAGGGATCATGGGCAGCTTGCTATCTTTTTTCTTGTCAAAGAGAAGGACATTTATCTTTGATGGAGTAAGAACTTGAAAGCGAATGTATTGACCAGACAGTAAGCCAGTACGGTGTACAAAGGTTTTCCACCCTTTTGAGATGAAGAATGATCCTGCAATTTTTTCTAGTTCGACGGTCATTGGTGGTGCGTGCGGTGAAAGCAATGTTACAGTCTGTCCATGGTGTGCATGGCAGCCTCGAGCAATATTGTCCGGCAGCCGCTGTTGTGAGGCACAATGTTAGTTAAGAACATGAAAGAAGGTCAATAGGAAAAGAAAGCGTTGCTGTTCTTACAAAACGAGTGCGTTGTAGCGAAGTGAACTTCAATATAGGTGATGTATGGGTAGGCATGATTGAAAAACCTGAAATGTATGGTAGGTGGATGTCAGAAGATAAAACAGAGCAATAGAAGGATTAATAGGATAACATCTACATTGTAAGGTCAAGAACTGTAGATCTAATGAAAAGGGCTCTGTAATTTTGGAAAGGAAGGAAACATATTAGTATCGATTACACACAGTATAAATAGAGAGAAAATTAAACATGTTAGCTTATGACAGGGCAGCATTAATGTTAATGTGGCGAGTTCTACACAAGGCTGCCATTGTTGCTAGTTTTTGTTGAGCAAAGGACATTTGTAGGGTGGAAGAGCAGCATGGCTATATTAGGGCTGAAGGAGTTTGGATCTGGCATGGGAGATCTATTTTGTAGTAAGAAAAAAAAACCAGTGGTGTTGTCTAGATGTTGTTTGTTGGTGGGGAAGCAGAAATGCTGTGTATTTGGAAGGTGCAGAGAGAGTGAAAGAGGGATGATAGTGGTAGGAGGGAGAACTAACCTCCAAAGTGGCGCTCAGGTGGCGGCGGGAGTAGAATCGACCTTGGTTGATGGCGTCGACCTCTCGACAAAAAGGAAGCGTCGAGAGCATCGCATGGGCTTTGTGGGCCTTCGTACGGAGAGGAAGTAAATACATGGGCTTTTTGGACCTCTGTTTTGTCTGCACATACTTATATTAGTGGCTTTGGAGCATTGGCTGAGCTGCTCTTTGTTGTAGTGCCGTAGGGAAAGTTCGGTTGAGAGCGGCGGCGGCGGCTTTTTCCTCTGATGCATTTGCGCAGATCTGAAGGGATTGTGCTGACCGCGCTTGCTTTGTGCACGGTGAGTATCGACGAAGTTGTGCGAGGTGGGACGGCTTGGTAGAAAGAAAGGAAAGCGCACAGGTGAGTACGATCTTTCAGATTCGGTTTGTCTGCCATTGCTGTTGACCATGAGGTTTGTTTTGTTGGTAAGATTGTTTGCAATGTTTGGTTAGTCCGTGCTGGAGTTAGACGCGAGAGGATGTGCCTGGCTTGGCCGAGTGAGAGCGTAGAAATGTGTAGCAGAACATTTACTATTGTTTGTGATAATTCGTTAAGGTCTGGGCTGATGATAGTAGGAAGCAAATGCTAAGGTACATAGCAATCTATATGGAAGAGGTGCATTTGTTAGTTCCTACGAAGAAAGTCACTGTCTTTCTGGCAGTAGAACAAATTAGGTGTGTAGGGAGTAATACTTGGTGTATTGTTTGCAATGATAGCATGTTTATTTTGGGAAGAGGCAAGATGTAGTTTGCTATAATCAATACTTTATGCTTTGTCTAGCTCATAAGAAATGAAGAAAAACTTAAAGGACAATGTCTTCCATTCTGTAAGATTGGAATGCAATATTTTTGGTTGTTTGGGCTTGTTATGAGACTGATCATCTGTAGATGTGTTTGTGTGTGTTTTCTGCAATAACTCTTCTAGTTGGATATGTCATGTAGGGAGGCATCAGTTATCTGCCTGGCAATGGACAATATTAGCAGGATGGAGAGTGCTCCTGCTGTTAGCGCTGACATGGAGTGGTGTGATGAATTTGGTCTAGGCAGTGAAGAATGGACAACAAAGGTTGAAATTAAGATCAGAAATGTCCCTGAGCATGTGTGTCACCCGGAAAAAATGGAAAGATTAGTATCGTCTTTCTGTGATGCACAAACACATAGTTTTGATGCAATGAAAAAGGAGTATTATATTTGTGGATTTGCTCGTAGCATTGAATCAATCCCAAAGTATAAATACTTGAAGATAAAGTATGGGACAGAGAATGGAGTCCGGATTAAGTTTTTCATGCTTAATCTAGAGGCTACACCGTACGTTGATCTAGAAAAAGATGTTGTGGCTAATGGTAAATTCATTGTATGATTGTAAATTTATTATATTGGACAATTGACTTTTTTTCTATCTATGATGTTAGTACTAATCTGTCATACATACAGAGAAGGATCCTGAACTGTATGAAGATCCAGATGTTGTGAGAGAAGCCTTTGAAAGTCAAGTTAGGCTGCAACGCATTGCAGGTATGAATTTGGTCTGCGGCGTTTAAATGCATGTCGGAACTACATATGGAAACTAAAAGTAACACCTGTTTTGTTGTATGCTGTATAAGATGGTGAGGAAAGCAGTATTTCGGCCGATGGCTCTTTGTGCATGAGCATTGACTCTGACTGGAGCCTGAAGTATGGTGGGCGTTGAATAGAACAACAAGGACATCAGAAAGATCAGTTGTCTATGAAAGATGCCAAGAAGCCAACTATTTAGTTTATTGTATATGATGTGCTATATAATATACAATGTAGCCTCGTAGCTTTTGTGTTGAGTATTAGTATGCTGTGCCGTAACATGTTAGCATGTATTACAGCGTGCTGTATGTAACATATGGGTTGTTTGATTGGTTAGACTGCCGTGTGGGACTGCTGTGTTGGATATATGCATACGTCATTGTAAGATACTAAAGTTTGTAGCTTTTGTGCACGATATTAGTATGGGTTGTTTGTAGCTGGAGTTATTTCATGGCCTACGCTCTCTTGTGTGGCCGGAATCTATCTGTGTATCATAATGTTGCAAGGCTAACCGTTGTGCTATGTTAATATCACTTAGGTATGTCTGTGTGAACTGCATTGTCACTCTGCATTAGCACACGAATATGAAATCTGTTCGTATCTTGCACGAGAAACTATATACTGGTCAGGGAAGAGAATGATGATTGTTCTAGATTATATTTCCTGGTCTGTCTGATTTTATTCATTAGCTAGTTGCTAACCAATAGAGGGTGCTGGCAGCAAGGCCAAGAGGGTTCGATGTGCCGTGTAGGATCCAGAAGACATGGTCGTTAATCAGAATGGAAACCATGCCATTCTGCTGGTAGGCAGGAGAAAAGGAGTGTTTTTTGATGGTAGCTATATAGACAAGGTAAATAAGAGAGAACGCTTAGGTAGATTATAGGGATAACCATGTCTTTGTAGCAGCAGTCTAGAACACACAACAGTAGCAGAAGCAAACATAGGCAGCATTTCCCTACGATAACGACCATGGACGAAAGCCATGAACAAAAGAACTTGATTCTTAGCCTAAATAAAGGAAGGAGGCTCCTTCTGCGCTGTATCCAGGTTGATGGCCTATGTACACATAAGCAAAAGCCTTGCTACGCAACTGCATGTGGAGCTGTTATTTGCTGCATACAAGATGGAAAAGTTTGGGGGTCAGGACTGTGTTTCCATATTGTATTTGCAGGTAAATAATGTGTGTTGTGAGTGGTAACCTACACCTGTGTGTCTACTAAGGAACATCCTTGAAGAGCTTCTTAGCACTTGGATGTAGGAGCGCAGGTTTTTCCCTGTTGAGGTATAAGGACATGTTAGTAATAATGGAAAAAGGGAGTGAAATATAGATGCAAGCAACTTTTATGTAAGAACCTTTTCTTGGCTGTGGCTGTAGTAGCTGATGTTGCGGCTGTTTGCGGAATGTCCTCTGCATGTTTAGCTGTTTGTTTTGCCTTGTAGAACAAAGAATGTTTAGGTGGTTAGGTCTAAGCTTAAAGGAAAGAAAAGCAGGAATACCTTGGACTCAGGAGAATTAGTGACAACAGTTGTTTCAGGAGCATGCTCTGGATGTTTGACCTCATCCTGCGCACAACGATTGGCCTTGCAAGATTATGTATGGGGTGAAAACCTAAATAGGGTGGCAGGAAGAACAATATGGGCAGGAAAGGTAATGACAAGTGTTGTACCTTAATAGCAGTGTCAACATTGGTGCTAAGAGGCTGCATGTGGCACATTGAAACAACGATGTTTTTTTTCCCTGGTGTTGAAGAACTTGGTTTGCTGGTTGGTGTGCTCTGTGTGGGAGTACCAATAGGTGACTTTGTTGGGGTTGAAGTGCTGTGCCCTTGCTGGACGAGCTGTTGTGATTCAGAGCTTGTTTGGCTTTGCTGGGGCCCTGTTTGGACAGAACTGCTGGAGCTTGCGGATGCAATAGCTGATGGTTCCTGGGAAGAACCCGGTGGCATAAGCAGCAGTGGCTCATTTGAAGGGCCAGAGGAAACAATGCTGTTAACCTGGAGAGATTCTTGGCTTCTTTTGACAGTATCACGTGTAAAGCTGACATTCCATGTAAATGTGCTATCAACAAGCGCTGCGATCTCAGCTGGAATGTAATCACTATCTGGTGGATTGTCCTCAATCAGAGATTCCACTGATTTTTTTATGAGGCGGTGTGCAACTCTTCCAAAAAGGATAAATGTAGCATTGGAGCTGGCATCACCGGCGATGAGCACTACTTTATATCTACATGGGTAATATACATGTGTATATTAATGTGTGCAGCACAATTAGTAAGCATGGAAAAATCTGGAATGAGGTGTGGTATGAACCTTGGATCTGGTATTCCTATGTTAGAACAGCTTGAGCATTTGTAGCTAGAACCGTATGGCTTAGAAGTTCTATAGCATAATCGGCATGAATTGTACCACCAGGAATTTTCGCTGCATATCCTCCTAACAGTGACATTGACAATGAAACGTG
Source organism: Oryza sativa Japonica Group (assembly GCF_034140825.1). Lineage (NCBI taxonomy): Eukaryota > Viridiplantae > Streptophyta > Magnoliopsida > Poales > Poaceae > Oryza > Oryza sativa. The sequence continues at coordinate 8,117,555 of NC_089045.1, forward strand.
TACTCTGAAAAAGCAAAGAACAGAAATGATATCACTATTATTGAAAGTGAGAAAATGTGCAGCGATGTATTGAACAAAAAACTGGCAAGGAGGTACCCTGTTCTTGTGAGGATTGAGGGCAAGTATTTCTTGAATAGTTTTTTCCTCTGCAGTGTCCTGGTTGTAACCTGTTGCTGGGTTATCAACCCAGCTGACTGGACGAAAGTTTGCACTGAAGCTACATAGTTATATCACGTTGAAAGTTAACTAACTGTTTCACAAGGAGTGAGAACACATCATGGCAATGGATTATAAACATGAGTTCAAGTAGGCAGCCTCACCTCTCTTTGAGTTCTAGCACTTCAGGAATATCAAGGTTTAGATACCATTTGCACGGCGAACTACCAGTCACTGTAAGACCTGTATAGCATGAACCAAATAAAAGCATAGCGTTAGATGGCTAGAATAAACAACATAGAAGTGAAAATGCGTAGTGAAAACGAACCTAATCCTGTGTAATCTTTGACAAGTGTCCCAACAAAGACAATAACTTGGGCCTGAGTTTGGCCAGCATTGTATACACTATTAGCGTCAAAAGCATCAGCCCTTTCTCCCCAGAGTGTAACAGGCATTGTTGAATTGCTATTGTTTTTCCATGAATAGAAAAAAGGAAACAGTGTGAGTGTAATTTAAGAAAGCAGCAGCGTACTAAGAATCTATGCATGCATCAAAGGAAAAGGTAAAAATTGCAATTAAACATAGGGATATTCAGTCTGAGCAAAGACACCTTGCATCACATATCTGTATTGTTCTTTTTAAGCTATCAGCATTCCTTGACTTCGGCCGCACAACGGTTGGCGAACCAACCTCAGTGATGACACCCATGACATCTGGTTGCATGCCATATAAGCCTAATTAATGATGAGATAGTATGGATTATTGATACAACAAATATAGCTGTGTAGAAGAATCTCATTACCAACATAGAAGATGGTCTTGTCCACTAAATTGGGGATATCACTGAATGGTGTCAATGAAAAAGTTATGCCAGGGAAATCAGCAGCGGGCTCAATGTATTCTTCAAATGTTGTCCATTTACTGAACACAATCATTAGGCTATTGTCGACTGGCCTGTATGTCCTATTCGCATACCTCACAGTAAAGGAGTCAATATAGTAAACCTTTTGTTCCTTAAGCAAAGGCCTCAGGCTGTCAATTGCAGGTGGATAAATCTGAGCGTGAATGCTGTTTCCCTGCATTTTTAAAGTAAATAATGTTATCAAGAGAGTTGGCACTATAGCCTAATAGGCATCGATGAATAAATGTCATAGTCACATCATTACCATCTGATCGAGCAGCACAAGATCAGTGTGGAAAATATTGCCACTGCCGTTGAGATCGCAGAAATCCCATAACCTAGAAACTCTTGCAAGGATCCTTGTGTTTAAGTCTCCACAGGACAGCTGTGAAATGAGCACATGTGCCATCTTGGACCTGCAATGAGCATAGAACTATTTTAGAATGGGTAAAATGGTTGGATAAGATATAACAGTCAAAAGATTGCTTGGCAGGATACTATACATGACAAAAGGCAATATACTATGTACCATACACATAGTCTATAGTACTTGAGGCTGAAAGACATTTATTCCAAAATATATGTACAAATTTGGGTATTACTGTGGTCAAAAATTTCAAGCATCAAGCGGCGGAGCCTGCAATAGTAACACATGCACATTACTCTGCTGAAAATACAACGAAGTGATGAAAAGCAAAAAAAAAAGATATAACGTGCGGGAAATCACCGCTTGGACTGTAGCACTGAGCACTTCAGAGTAAACTATATTTTTTGTCTGTGTACCACATGATCCATCATCATTTTCAATTAATATTTTTAGCCCTGATCGGCTTGTTACTCTTGAAATAGCAACGTATAATTGCCCATGTGTGAAGACAGGCTTCCTAAGATATACGCCAACCCGCTGGAGTGTTTGACCTTGGCTTTTATTGATGGTCATTGAATAGCAAACTCGAACAGGGAACTGCCTTCTCTGCAGTGTAAAAGGCCATTTCATCTTTGTGGTGCCAAGTGTGATTCGAGGTATGTAAACAGTTTCACCAATGTTTGATCCAGTCAGTACTATACACTGTAAAATTCTGTCTCCTAAAACTGTGACTAATAGCCTTGTTCCATTGCATAACCCAATTGATTGATTAAGATTTCGTAGCAGCATTACGACAACACCTTCTTTAAGAACAAGTTTATGCGTTGGAAAGTTAGTAGCATTTATTGAATTCAGAAACTCTGGGGGGTATAACAGATCGAAATCTGGAATTTGCTCAGAGCTTTTTGATATGGTATCACAGCTTAGGTATACTCTAGAATCTCCTGGCACTAAACCAATAATATAATCGTTTATTTCATCAACCGTTGTATTAGTAGGACAAACAATTGCACGAGAAGCCAGATATTCAATGTCTCTGTAGCACGTAAGGAAATCTGAGTAAACCTCATGAACAATAGCAGCTATTTTGTCACCGCTAGTCATAACAAGTAAATCATCAGGAATTGTGATCCATGCAGGATAATTCTCACCTTCCTTTGCTGTCATAGGTAAAGTGCCATTGCCTATAGCTAAAACCCATTGACTAAAATCATGCAATTCTTTTTTTTGATTGTCTGGTAACATTGGATTGAGTAATCTCATGTTTATATTCAGGCTGAGTAGCGCTACATGTTTCCATAGTTCTGAGTTCGTGATAGATGCATTGATTATAGCCTGACGGGATCCTTTAGGAATAACTGGGAGTATTTGTTTGAAATCACCACCTAGGACAATAGGCTTTCCTCCAAAAGGTATAATAGAATTTGAAGGGCATGTCTCTGATAAAATATCTCGTAGCGTTCGATCTAATGCTTCAAAGCATCGCCTATGTGTCATTGGAGCCTCATCCCATATGATCAATGCAGTTTCAGCTAAAAGCTCAGCAAGCATTGTGCCTCGTTTTATATTACAGATGCTTGTTTCATCAATGTCAATTGGTATTTTAAACCGAGAATGAGCTGTCCTACCTCTAGGCAATAGGAGAGATGCTACCCCTGATGAAGCGACAGCAAGAACAATCTTGTTTTGTGATCTAAGTTTTGCAATTATTGTATTCCAGAGAAATGTCTTGCCAGTTCCACCATGACCAGACACAAAAAAGAAACCAGGTTCATTAGCGATAGCACGAGAACAAATAGTGTTAAAAACAGTTATCTGGTCATTATTCAACTGCTGTACGAAAGAGTCTGCATGCATAGCAAGCATAAGTGGGTCAATTGTGATTTCTTCATCGATTAATCTATTAGTACCAAGAACATGTGGAACAGATGATGGATGTGGCAGGTTAAAATCTTTGATATTACCACCGCTATTTGCAAATACAGCAATAAGCTCATGTAGTAGCATGTTAAGCAAGTGGTCATGTGGAATCACACAGTGTGGATTGTCAAGGGCCTTTTTTAGCCTGTTATGTATGTCATCAGTCATGTATAGCCAATATTTATCAAACAATGAACGAACATCACCCACAGAACAGTAAAGAAGGACTGTCACAAAAAGTTGTCTAAGCTGCGCTGAAGACGCAGTCACTATGGCCTCATCAAAAAGGAGATGCCATTCATTATCTCCTTCAAGAAGCCCTCGTGCCTCACATGCCTCTCTATACGTGCCATAAACAACACCATCGTATGTGCGAACATCAGCATAGCTTTGAGCACCTTTGACAATCATTAACAACATCCTAAGATAGTAAAGCTCGCCCGCAGTTGGATGCACATAATAAATTCTGCCAATTTTAGGAGCAGGTGTTCGCTCGTGCCAAGTTTTAGATGATGGCTCCCATGTCCATTCCTTAGGAAACTCACAGTATGTCAATGAATGGGCCTTAGAATTTTTTTTGTTAGTTTCAAACCATTCAGTAAGCATAGACCGTTTTGCACCAGGACTCTCAAGGACTGCCCGTAGGTCAGCTCCCTTCTCGTATCTCACAAAGTTTTTCCCAGGCAGATGGACAACCAATCGCTCAACAGGTGGCACTCTATAATGTATATCAAATTCAAATAATCGATGAAGTGCCTCACAGGTTGAGAGAAATCTTGCATCCATGTATTCTAATATTTCATTGCGTGGAGCAAGGTCATGATTTGGTGATGCATTTTGTGTTTTTCCTGTTGTTTCAAAATAGATCCTAGCTCGGTCATGGCCTTTTGTAATATATTTAAATAAATACTTTATCAAATTTGATTTGTTACACCACTCAATATTTATGTGTGCCTCATATTTTTTCAGTAAAGCCATGTTGTAGGGTACAACTGATCTATTGTCTAAAAGGATCCCATTCTTCATGATAGATCGTCCATCATTTCTTCGTCTATAGATTGTAAACCCAGATTCATCAACAATGGTTTCATCTTGGAAATCTTTAGGATAATGTTTTGAACATTTATCGTTTTTCATACAAGGACACTTCTTGTTCGCATCACCGCAAGGACCATGCATCATAAACTCGCTAACCAATTCATATCCTAGCCGGTCGGTGTCATAGTCAGGTATTTCAGCACAGATAAACCCATCTATTATAGAGGCTGAGACATCGGCAGTGGCAGCAGCAAGCCAAACTAAGCAATGTATGTGTGGAAGGCCACGCTTCTGGAATTCAACAGTGTACAACACTGTAATCATTAAGAACAAAGGTTGATGAGTGCCACACCAATGGCCTTAATACGCTATAAACTAACAAAATTGTGACCATACCTGCAAGAACTTTACCAAAAGTTCTGCCTTCCCTAATATCAGTTATAAATTCATTAACTTTCATGTTAAACACACGCACAATAATATCAGCTCTATCAGATGGTTGTTGGCCAGGCTCAAATCGAATCGCATCTGCAATTTCTTGCCATTTGGAATTACATGTGTATGTGACAAAAAGGTCAGGAGGCCCATAGACACGACATATTGCCATCGCATCTTGATAATTCATGACCATATATCTTCTTCCTCCAGTGAAGCTAGCAGGAAGTATGACACGCTTGCCAACTGAATCTCCATCAGTGACACCTTTATCAATCGCATCAACAATTCCATCTACAGACTCAGAGCGCAGCTCTTTTTGATGATCGATGAAGTACTGTAGCCTATTTGTTTCAATAGTAGAAAATATATCAACATCGATTTGATCGCTCAAGCGACCATAGCATGTGAAAGGATTTGATTCATTTAGTCTGTAATGCATTTCATATCTATAATATTCTGGCATCGTGACATACTTTTTGCCAATTCCATCATAGTTACTGTATTTAATGCCTAAATGGAATCCGCGTTCACCATATGGAAATAACAAAGGATATTGCAATGCCATATAAGATGGATGCAAGGGAGAAATCTGGCGCAGGCCACGACCTTTATCGTAGACAAGCACATCAAATTTGTATTCTTTCGCAGAAAAATCACCTACTATAATAGCAGCTATTTCACTGTTCGTTGGTAAATTGTATTGCACATCGTCTTTTGCATTGCAACCTAAAAGGCGAAGTGTCACTTGCTGATTGCCATGCTGAATAACACGTTCTCTAGCATACCTAAAGCTCTGGACAAGAGTATTTTCAGCATCAAGCATCGATGATAGGGCACGAATTATCTCAGGATCTGCTTTATCTGAATTATCACCGTCGTTTTCAAATATATTTAATCGGTTTTGTAATTCATTTTCTGGATCATACACATATAATTGCGCAAATTTGGGAGGTGAGCCACAGGATGGCACAAGAGTACCAATCCTATGGTGCACAACTCCATTGATCTTGAATACATAAGGTGCATTTCCAGTGTTAATCGATTTATCAATAGCTGCACCCATTGAGCTGAAAGCAAACATCGAATTATACGATCGTATTTGCCTCAAAAAATTTTTCGAACGTGCATCACCATTATAGTTCAATAATGATGCTAGTGGCTCAGGAGGGGCACGCAGTTTTGGCAATTGTATGCGTCCTCCTTTGCAACATAGATTGTAAATTATTTTTCTTTTTGAAATAGCAGATGCACTCTTGACCCTCTCCTGGTACCAGAACATGGCACGACAATACGGGCATTCATACGTCGGAGGGCCATAGTATGATTTGTCTGGGTATGATGCTGCCACAAAAGCGCTGGACAATGTCAAAAATAGTCTCGTGTAAAAAAATAATACATTACGTGCACGTATTCAGAACAGCGGCCGAACCCTTTAGCAATCGGATATACTCCTTGTCTGTCCGGGAGGAACTACCGTTGGCTCGTGCAGTGCGATTTGCTGCGAACAAAGACAGTAAAACGGCCTATGAACCTAAACTGCACGAAAAAAAACAAGCCTACCATCACAGACAACAAAAAGAGCATACCATCCACATTGGCCAAAGGAACGGACGGATCCATCTTTGAATGCAGGAGGGAACGCCTTTGCCTATTTAACTTTGCCAGCTGAGGTGCAAAATCCATCAACGAACATTTCCTCTTGCACCGACTTTCCTGATGGGGCTGCCCTAGCGGAACGATAGCATGTTCTATATGCATTGCACTCTGTTGGGACAGAACATTTGTGGCCCTTCTCTGCCGGCTGGCACGTACCCTACGCACTCTATCCATAGCATGCGTTTCTAACTGCCATCATAATTTTACAGAGGCAAGAAAAGAATGAAGCAAAGAACACGGGCAAAAAAAGTGGCTCAAACCACACAGATACAGTGAACGAACAATATAAAACGACCGAAAGCTCTGGAGCAACCACATGCAGATTTAGACAGCGATGAATGCAGGCAATAGAAACAAAATACTAAACCAATCAACCATAAATAAAGGACAGAAAGATTAATAGCGCGGGAATACCTTTAGCAAGGAATATGCTCGTCGACAGGCAGAATCCACTAAAACGCACCACGAAGCGAACACACAAGCTGTGAACAGAGGCAAGGAAGAAGACGGAACAGAGCTGCAGAGAACGGAGCATGATCAGTGAATAAGAATGTAGGAAGCAAAGCATAACACAAGGCCAATGAAACCAGCAACAACCAAAAGTACCTGCTAGGTCTTAGAAGCAGCCCGCACACGTGCAATGGAAGATGATCAGGAACCTTTAAAGGTCCATTGCAGCCCATGCAGATCGCCTCCCCTAAATGGAACAAAAGGTGCAGGGTCAATGCTAGCAAGAACAGCCGCGCAGTCATAAGCAAACAAACAAGAGAGAACAAACATAAAACCCAAATGACAGAACGGACAGGAGAACCACACGCATTGATCCAGGCCTTACCACGCCATAACGAAAAGTTGAACAGGAGCAAAACGAGTGGGAGTTTCTCGAGCAAGGAACAGAACAGTGGAGCGAAGAAACCGACGAGAGGAGGAGAAACCGAAGGGAAGAAAGAAAGAGAAACGCAAGTAGTAATATATACAGACAAAGATAGAAGGGGTTCTCCGCCGAGCTGCAGCAAGGAAGCAAACAATCATGTACACCTGCACACCAAACACCCACAAATAGGAACCAAACAAATGGCTAGCTGAAATGACACTGCCCCACCTATCAGCGATATAATTGCAGCGCACCTAGCTACAACCCAAGAAAACCTGACCAGAGATTAGCTGTGTTCGGCTGAGGGAGCTGGGAACGCGCACAGTACTTTTCCTCCGTGCACGCTTTTCAAACTACTATATGGTGCAATTTTTTATAAAAAGTTTCTATACAAAAGTTGCTTAAAAAATCAAATTAATCCATTTTTGAAAAAAAATTTAGCTAATACTTAATTAATCACGCGCTAATGGATCGCTCCGTTTTCCGTGTTCACTGTGCGCGCTGGGAATGGATGGAGCCGAACACAGCCTAACAGCATAGGCTGCAGAAGAAGAAGACTGCATGGACCAAGCCGAATGAACCAAGCATCCAAGCGGATTGGACATGGCCCAGGACGCAGAGGAACGGGGCGCATACACCAGGACCACAGCGATGCCTGATATTGACAACCCACGCAAACGCACCAATAGCGGAGAAGCCATCACAGAGTAATCCCACTACAGGCGCGGTCTCCAACAGCATATGGTCCTAGACCGTAACACACAGGTTCAGAATAAAGCAGACCCACCGGCCAGAGAGAAACTGTGCCATGGACACAGCGCACACGCGCACCAAGCGACCAAAGCAATCTGACACAGCAGCTAAGGCAAACAGCATAGACCTGTTCCACGTTAGGTACGAACAGGCAGAGGCCATGCGGCCCACACGGCAGCCACAGGCAATCTGTGGACCATGGCTACCTCAAAAAACAAAGAAATGCACCACGCAACGCATAACACCGGAGAAAACAATGGCAAGGACACCCACCCTACCCTGCGCGCGGTGCAATGCACCGCACACAAACCAACCAAATGAGGCCACCACACAGGGAACAACACGTGGCGGACGCAACGCAGAGAACCAGCGGACGAGAAAAAGGAAAATGTGGCATGCCAAACGCACCGACGCACGATGGTCATCCAACGGCGGAGAACGCGCGCAACGACCGCGCTCCAAATCCACCGCTGGGCTCCGGCTGGATGACGTGCCAAGCAACGGCAAGGGCCACGACAGCGTAAATCGCCGCCCAGAGCAGCCATTTCCGGCGAGTTTGTATATAGAAGATTGAGAGCAGGAGACGCATGCATGCTATGCTACACCCTGTTGCTGCTAAAACCCAAGCACACATCATTTGACATGGTACTCACTGTCCCAAAACCTGCAGTTATATATCACGTTGTGAAATTTACGCCGTGTTTAGTTGCAAAATTTTTCTTCAAACTTCAAACTTTTTTATCACATCAAAACTTTTCTACACACACAAACTTTCAACTTTCCATCACATCGTTCCAATTTCAACCAAACTTTCAATTTTGGTGTGAACTAAACACACCCTTATACTACTCCCTTTGGTAATTAATTTATATAATATGTCCCTAAATAGAAGCAAAGGTGTGGTATTGTCTTCTTGCTGGCTTATCGGCTATAGCTAAAATTTGAATTTTAAGACTTAATTTTATAGTTCATTTTCATGGTAGTTCATTTTTCTAGCATTGACTTTTAACTTAAGGACACGAATATAAAAGTTTTATTCATAAAATATTTTTGATGCTTTGTTTTTTTTCGGGTGAAACTGAGTATCTAGTGCCCTGATGCTTCAAAAGTTGTCAAGTTTAGTTGTTTCACAATATTCGAACCAAAATGGTTGCAAAATTCAAACCGCGACTATGTGATACGTACGACATGGGAAAAAAATGGGTTACTTTTCTAAGAAATCTCTAGATGAAACCTCATGTTGTTGAATTTTGAAGGCGCATTCGCGGATGTGTGCATGAGCCTGATTCTACATATATATAACCTGGTGCCGTTTTGGCTTTCTATAAAAGCCGGGCCGTTGGCGTTTGATCTAAAACATATATAATTGGATAAAAAAATGGCAATGCGATGGATGATCCATCCATCCAATGTTAACTAAATTTATTTGATTTCTTTCCCCCTAAGAGCCAGCCACAACAGCCCAAACTTATTTTTGATTCGTTTGCCACATGCTCCCCTGCCCCCCTGCACTCCTACAAGGCCCCCCCAAAGAATGATTGATTGGTTTGGGCCAATCCAAACCAAAGCCAAATTCCCATATAGGAGTGTGTGTTTGTGTGTATTTACAAAAATTGCTCCAAGAAATGGGGGGCAATTTTCTCTCTGAATCATGTATCACTGTCATCACACTCCCTTCTTAATTTCTTCAGTCTTGACTCCTTTAATTTTGCTGGTGAGATGATCAGACATGACGGCCACAGTAACATCACCGACAGCATGCTGCAGATTAAGCATGGATGGATGCATCCAAAATCATGTCATGAACAGTGAGCCTGAAAGATACAACTCCATGAGAAGAAGCTTGGGATTTGTATATTTTGCATCATCATCATCTCTGTCATCTCAACATGCACATTAGTCCAAGGGCACAGGCATTTTCAGAAATGATAGAAGAGGAATTAAACAAAAGAGTCAGATAAAATTAATTCTTTAATACACCCTCTGATCCATAACAACTCAATGCTCAGATCATCAAGCATGCACTTGCTAGACTTTAAGTCAGAGACACCAACCAAGAAAATTGACAAGAAAAAAAAAATCAAGCTCAGGAAATTCAGAGAGAAAAAAAATTTCGAAAATTCAGTTCACCTATGATCCATGTTCTCCCCTCATCTCATGCTTGCTCCCCTACATTATGACAAAAGGAAAAAAAATTCCAAGAAAAAAAAAGATGATAAATAACTTAAGTTTTTTTTTTTCCTCTTTTCTCTCTGCTTCGATGGAACAGTGAAATGGCAATGCTAGGTCACTCCAGCTTGAGCTGCGGCGGCGACGGTGGCATCGGCATCGGCATTGGCGGCGGCGAGGGCGGCATGGACATGGGAGGAATCTGCGGCGGCGGCGGCGAGGGCGGCATGGACATGGGAGGAATCTGCGGCGGCGGCGGCGGCGAGGAGGGGAGCGGCTTCTTGGCGAGGTTGTGCTTGTTGTTGTGCATCCAGACCTTGAGGACGCGGCGCTTGACGCCGATCTCCTGGCAGAAGTGGTGCACCATGGCGTCGTCGAGCTTCTGGAGGCGCCACCCCACGCGTTCCGCGAACTCCAGCATCCGCGCCTTCTGCTCCGCCGTGAACTTGGTGCGGAACCGCTTCTTCGACGACGACGACGACCCACCGCCGCGTCCCACGCCGCCGCCGCCGCCGCTGACGTCCATCTCGTCGGACTCCGACGTGTGGATCATGTTGAGCGGCATGATGATCTGGTGGTGGTGGTGGTGGCCGTGCGGCGGCGGCGGCGGCGGTGGCGGGAGCGCGCGCGCCGCGGCGTAGGCGGCGCCGTAGGGGTCGCCGCCGGCGACGAGGAGGCCGCCGCCGTTCTTGTGGTGGTGGTGCGGCAGGGCGGGGCCGAGGAGGTGGTGGTGGCGGCCGGCGGCGGCGCGGAGGGCGGCGGCGCAGCTGTCGGCGTCGAGGTCGTCGGCCTCCTTGCGGTGGAAGTTGCGGTGGCAGCCGCAGGCCGAGCACTTGAGCGCCTCCAGCGAGCCCTCCTCGCCGCTGGGCATGAACTCGCCGCACCCGTCAGTGGCGTTGCCGCCGATGGCCGCCGCGTGGTTCTTCAAGCACTCCCTGTACTTCACCGCCACCCCACCACCACCACCCACCACCGCCATGCCGCCCCGCTTCTTCCCCGCCACCGGCGAGCCCTCCTGCTCCGCCGCCACCGCAACATTCGTCGGCGGCGGTGACGCCATCGCCATCGCTTGCCCATTGTTACCCACATGCTCATGGCGGTGAAGCTCCACGACATGTCCACCGCCTGCGCCGCCGTGCGCGCCCATGCCGGCGAATGGCGACGCGGCGGCGGAGGCGTGCATTGGGATCGGGAGCTCGCCTTGCGCCCCGGAGAGATCCATCCGTTCTTGAAACTCAAACTCCTCCTCTTCCTCTTCTCCTTCTTGTTCTTGTTGCTGCCTCCTCACTGCAAAGATCCTTGTTGCTGCTGCTGATGCTGATGATGCTGGTGATGCTTCTGTTCTTGTCTGCAGCTGCAGAATGGAAACCATGAGAGATCAAAGGGGGGAAAAGGCCAATGGTCACCTAAAACCCACAAGGATGCAACAAAATTCAGTGTTTCTTGGGACTCTCAACACAAGCCACTAAACAAAGAGAGGAGAGAGAGAGAGGAAGTGGAGAACAAAAAGGGGAGCTAAGCTAAATAAGCTGAGAGAGGTGCATGGTGTGGTGTTGTGGGAGGGATCTTGGGGACCTTATCAACAATATACTACTACTACTACTACTTGAAAACCCCAAGATGGAGATGTAATTAAATTACACTACCAAATAAAGTACTACTTTATATATAAACATGTATGTAAATATAAAATAGATAGAAGCTTATTGTTTCTTCTAGGCTCTCTCCTTCCTTTCTTGGGCTCTTCCCCATGCAAAACAAGATCAGAAGAAGAAGGAAGGAAGGAAGGAGAAGCTTAACCTAACCTAGCAGCTAATCACTAGTACCTGGTGGATGGAAGGATGAAATGAACAGTGAGCTTGTGTTTTTTCTTTTTTTGCCTTGTGGTGAATAAATGCAAGTTTTTACAACTTTACCACACACCAACAATGCCACCACCACTTGTGAGTGCTAGCCTTTTTTCCCTCTGTGGACTAAATGTATCTATCTACTACCTTGTATGTATACTGTATGGACCAGCCCACAAAACACACAACACTACATTATATTCAGAGTTTCAGACAACACAAAGACACACACACACATCCATACCTCTTCTCCTCCCCTTGACAGACACAGCAACAATGGCTACTACTATAAGCTAAGGAAGGAGGAAGAGGAGATCAGGCTCAGCTCCCATGCATGCACAGATGTTTCTGTGTTTTTTTTTCTTTTGTGTGTGAGACCACATACAGCTACAGCTATGTTTTTTCTTCACTTCCCTGAACTTGTTTGAGCATGAGAGACAGACAGGAGAGAGAGAGAGAGAGAAGGGAAGAGACCAAAAGCTAGCAAGGGGCAAGCTTGTTGTTGTGGTGTGGTGTCAAGGGGGGTAATCAGGGAGAGAGGACAAAGAAAGGGGCAAGGGGTTCAGTGTTTTGCAGCTTCCACCACCATTGCAGTGAGTGAATGAAGTGACCAGGGTGCTATAGGGGGCTATTGCTAGGGCACTCTACTACTACCTCCACCAACAACAACCCAAGTGGAGGACATAAAAAAATTATTAACAAGAGAAAAGAAACTTGGAGCTCACATGTACTTATGGTTATGGAGGAGCTTATTAGCTAGACATAGATCTAGAGAGAGAGAGAGTAAACTTAGAGAGAGAGAGAGTAAACTTAGAGAGGATGAAGAAGAAAGCAAGCTAGGTAGGGGAAACTGAAAGTCTGAAGCTCAGCAAAGGCTAGAGCAAGAAGGATGAGAGATGAGATGAGATGATGTTCTGAGCTTATATTTTTCAGTGCTTGCATCTTGCATGTGGTGTAGAAGTAGTACTTGTTGTAATCAAGAGAAAAGAGATGAAGAGATGGAAGAAGAGACACTGATGAGTGAGAATGTGAAATGAAAAAAAAAGAAGAGAGAAATTAGGCAATATGTCTGGTGCTTTGCTTTGCTTGCACTATCAGGAATCCAAGCTTACTTCATTCAGAGGGAGAGAGAAATGAGAGAGAGAGAGAGAGACTGTGGTGTGTCAGGGAGCAGCACGAGCATGCCTCCACTGTGATTTTCTTTTGTTTTAAACTGCAAAAAAATGATAGTCTTTTCTCTTCTCTCTCATTTCTTTTGTCAGGATGGACAGAGAGCCATACAGGTATAGAGAGAGAAAGAGATAAGCAAATTACTAAAATAATAACAAAGAAAAATGGAGTTTGACACTTAACTTAATGCACTTATGGGCTGTATGTATGTATTCACAAAACTCTTGTGCTGTGTATTTATTCCTCATGCATGCATAAGCAGTGTCCTAATATATATCAATTCTATTGTCGGAGAGCCATTCATGACTTGATCACAGGTCATAACTACTGCTATATATATATGCACAGAGTAAATTAATCTATTTATGTTTTTCTCTACCAAGATAAACTGATGTAATACATGTTTACACTACATATGTACATAAATTAAACACAATTGCGTATTTCAACTAAAGTTATTGGCATTATAGAAAGCTGACATTGTTCAGATGGATCATGCATGTAACAGTAAAACAAGAGTTCAGATTTATATAAAAAAACTCACATTTAACATATCACAAGTGCAAAATCTTTAGCCAAACTTAGAAGTTAAGCTGTCAGACTCGCACAACAGGATTCCAAACGAGTGAATGTTAATGTTAACAACTAAACCAAATAATGTCCAATTTTCATCCCCCAACAGAAACAAAACTCAGAGATAGCTGGAAATGTAACGATTTCCATTATAGAAAATTAAGAGAGGAAAAAAACACAGACTAAGCCAAGAAAATATTACTATATTTTTAGATCATTTTAAACATAATTTCTTTTACGAAACCCTGACACTAGCATATGTAATTAATAATAGTAGGAAATAGATCTGTAATCTACTACTAGTAGCAAATACTAGTAGCCATGGCGAAACCCAAAATGCCCATACTTTTCTGTTGCCTTTGATGTTAACAGGACAGAAACCATGACAAACCTGTAGACAGAAGCCAACACCCAGACAGATACCCAATCTCTGGTGGTCTGAAACACGCCACGTAATTAACCGGTAAAAATTCCCAACCACAAACAAACATAATTATTTACTTGCTGCTAACTGAACTTTTTTTCTAAAAAAAAAAACATCCATCTCATTTATTTGCTGCTAACTGAGAAACTAAAAAAATGATAATCCATGCCCAGCTTAATTAGGCACCAATTATTATAGTAGCAAAAGTAACAGTATTATATTAGACTGTTGCAGAGGAGTATATAGTGGGTTTGTCTGTATCAGAGAGGGGGGTTGAGTATGATTGTGCCCTAAGAGTTGACCACAGTGCATGTCCTAATGATAACACCCCATGACCACACCAATAAACCAATCATCTAATGCTTCCTGGAAATGGGCACCACCAGCAGAAGCAGAAGCAGCATTGCAATTTTGCAGGCTCTCAAGTTTTGTCAAACCTAGCATGCATGCAACCATGGAACATACTACTATACCAGATTAAGGGGACAGGAGTAGTTATCTAACTTTCACTTTTGGTCAGATCATGAAGTGAATATAAAATTAAACTGCCCTGATTAAAGTGATAATTACTAAATTAACATGCGCACCTATTGTCAAGGCATGTTTGAGGAGTTTTTGGCAGCTACAACTTCTCCCACAATTAAAAACTCTTTCAAATAGTTCAGCTTTTTTTTTCAGATTATAAGAAGTTACAGTTGTAAAATCTAGAAAATGATCTAAAAGTCATAAGCTGGTTTTACCTGGCTTCTCCAGATTCTTACCAGTTGGATTTCCGCCTGTTGTTTCTTAGAATTTAAGGCTCCCCAACCAGAGTCTTAGTTTAGTTATTTAGGAATTAGGATATAGGTACAACAAGATGTCATCAGATGAGATAGAGAGATAGAGAGAGATTCTTATGTATCATTGGCCATTTGCATGCATGATTTTGAGTTTGGCACCTACTGCATCAGCTGATCAGCTCACCTTGGGGTGTGCAAAGATATTACTACCTGTCCTCAGGCCCACTTAACCCCAAAGCTTTGGATCCTGAAACTTTTTTTTTCTTTCTTTCTTTCTGGTGGTCTCTGAATTAGATGTTGGGTGTGCAATTGTGCATGGATGCATGCTTAGAATCAAGAGAGCTACTGATGAGTAGTGAGGTTGTGTTGTCCTCACACTGCACAACATTCTCCCTGCCTAGAAAGAAAAATTGCTGAGTCTTTCTTTAGCAGCAGGGGGTAGCAAAGCTGCAGTGCTTAGGGCACACATGTGGTGGAATCAATTCGGATTAAATTATTATCACCTCGGAATTAGATTCTCCCTCCCTTTTGAATTGTGTGTGGGGAGAGAAAGGTCCTAATCACTTCTTTTGGTGGTGAGTATATAAAAGTTGCTAAGCATGCAAAGTGCACACAGAATGATCTTTAAGGTACAAACAAGACACCCTCCTTTTTCTTTCTATCAACTGAATGTCCCCTAGATCTTTGAAGAATGTTCACCCTAGATATGATCTTTGGAACAATATAAGGCTGGATGATCCAAGAATATCTCTCTCAAGGGCAAAAGATTAAAGATGCATGGATCCTTAGCTTTTTCAGGATTTTTTAGTTTTTTTATTTTGCTCTACCCTTTTCCTTGCTCTCCCTCCCTTCTCCTTGTATAGCTGGTTTATTCCTAGCTGAGCTAGCTCTGGAGCTGCAATTATGTGTATTCTTGCCTTTTTTTTTCCTTGGTTTTTTCCTCTTATCTTTGCACATCCTTATCACTTTATTCTTCACTATGTAGCTGCTTTATTCTGACTTAAACTTCATTGTGAGTGCCTTTTGCCAGCCTCCTTTTTCATGTTTACTGGGTCATTAATTTGTTCATCTTTAAGTTGTGTTTGACTGTTTTGAGTATTAAGGAAACTAAATTTATGTGTTTGAGACCATTTTCAAAAACATTTTCTAAAGATTTTTAGATAACCGAGGCTTGATTTTGTTAAAATGGGTTTATGTACCTAAGCGTTTGAAAAATCACTTTTAAGATGCTGAGAAGTGCCTATTGCCTATTTTGGCAGAGGAGTAAGTCTTATTTTTGCATGTCACGAGTAATTATCGAGAACCTGTCAAAGTCAACTTTGGTATAACTTGTTATTGCGAAATTTAGGAATGGACGGTGGATTTATGATGTGGATGTATGAACTTCATCCAAAAGAGCATATTCAGTTAAAGGAAAACAAATTATAAGAGTTTGAACTGTTCTTTCTCTTTTTCTTGGAAAAACAAGTCGTCAAATGAAGTGTAAGTTATTATGCCACGTCACCAGTTCAGTTAGGGCCAGTAGTTTTCTAGATGGCTTATTTTATACTCCTTCCATTTCATATTGTAAGACTTTCTAGCATTGCTCACATTTATATAGATGTTAATAAATCTAGACATATATATGCGTTTAGATTCATTAACATCTATATGAATATGAACAATGCTATAAAGTCTTACATTGTGAAATGGAGGAAGTACATGTTTTGAGTTATAAAGTCAAATTAACTTGGGCTTGGGTTCGGGTTGGGCCTTGGTTAACTTGGGCTACATAGGTTTTGGGACTTGGAGTTGGGACAATATCGATGCATGTGGAGTTTTAGCTGTTTTAGAAGTTGCATTTAATTTTTATCAACCTTGCTTACCATACTTAGAGTAAAAAGCAACTGTTATTGTACGAGTTAAATATATGTGAGTTCTATCCTGTGCCTATTGTAATACAAATTGTACATTTGAACATATAAATCCACAGATTTCAACATAGATATTTTAGCGACTGTAGTTTATTGTGACAAAAATATGCAACGTTTCAATATGATCAATTTATGATAAAGTTGTAATGGAACTCTCCTTATACACTTTAAAAATCCCATACCAACCCGGACCTTACCCCTTATGCTATATTTATACCATCTTTAAAATTGTACAAATTAATATTGCTAGTATTTATTTCTCTTATTTTTACCGTAGCATATACTACTTAAAATTAAGCAGTCTTCCATCCGCTCATCCTCACCTTGCATAGAGCGCAACCACCGGCGCATCAAAGTCATATGGACCCCAAGTCTATCCCCAATCGTATAGGTCCATTGTAATGCACATACATGTTACTAGTAATTAAAAAAAGTTGTTTATGCTCCTACGTGATGCATCTTCAAGAAAAATGAAAACAAGGACGGTGATTGCGATGCATGTGTTTTTGCACACGTCGCTCTGAAAAAAGTTCATGCATGGACCTCTTCATGAGTCCCATGGCATGTGTACATATCTAAGCAACAAACGGACTCACTCAATTGTTGTGTTCTGTGTGTGTGTGTGTGGTGCATGCAGTAGCAGTGCCATGATGATCAAACCAAATGCTTCTGCAGGCCAAAGAACCAGCTATGGCTATCCCCAAATTGAATTGATCACAGGGATTGCCTTGGCTTTGTGTATTTAATGCCATTAAATGAGCAAGGATTGTGTGAGTTGGGTGTGTAGAGATTGAGGGAGATCAGGTGGAAATAGAGTGCATTGATAGTCACACCTTCAAATGAATGATCATCAGTGGTATGCACTTAAGGAAAGTTTTAATACAGAATCTTTAATTATTTACTGCAATGCTGGATGAGTAGAGGTTTTTTTTTTCATTTTTTTAGTATCAAAATTTTGTTTAAATGCCAATGCAAAGTAGTAGCTAGATTTTTATTATGTATAATTCTACACTTTTTTTTTGTAAAGGGCATCTCTAAATGGTACGGGAGTATTTCTATGATGGCCACTATTGACCATTAATTCCTCTTATAAGGTTGAGTTCGTTAGGAGGAGACGTGAACAAATCTCCTGCACACGGAAAACGGAGCGGTCCATTAGCATGTGATTAATTAATTATTAGCTTTTTTTTCAAAAATAGATTAATATGATTTTTTAAGCAACTTTCATATAGAAACTTTTTATAAAAACACACCGTTTAACAGTTTGAAAAACGTGCACGCGGAACACGAGGGAGAAGAGTTGGGAACACAGGCTGCCAAACACAACCTAAGTTGTTCATAAAACTGTAAACTAATTGTGACTGACTAAAAACACTCAATTGGTGGATTAAGATGGTTCGTGTCATTTAACTAAGTTGAGAACCAACCCCCTACTCCCGGACACAGTACATGACTTCACATGCGGAGCACGCTTTGATCGTTGCTTGGAAGGGAAATTTTATTTTTCAAAACCTAGGTTGCAAAACCCAGGTTGGCGTCCCCACTACCAGAGGCTCTACCACTACACTACATTTGTCACTACCACATCAGTTTTGAGCCGGGAAAATCTTAAAGACACGCTCTTTGTGAGGATTTTCAGAAAATAGAAACATAGCTTTTAACATTAGATGCACGTGTATAACAATTTTGGTTGAAGTATTAAAGGATTTTTTCTAAAATATTTGATGCAAGTGTAAAATATCTTAGGAGAAGTATTAAACAAATAGAAGTCTTTTTGACTTTTAACTTTTGTTTGAGATAATATTTCAACATAAAAGTATGAAACTAGACTCTAGACCCCTACTCACATTTGTGTGTAACGCACTTTTTGGTCCGGCATGTGTCACTAGCTCTTCAGTTTTGGGCCTACATGTGACACATGCTGGGGAAAATCCTGAAGATATGTTTTGTTTAGGAACACAACTAATTTTTCAGATATAGAAACATGGTTTTTCATAAAAACTGCAATGCATACATTTTGGTATTAAAGTATTAAAGAAATAAACAAGTCCTTTACGGAAATACAAATAAGTCCTTTTATCCCCTCAACTTTTGTTTTAGTTTATATTTCAGTGTAGTAGGAAACTAACTAGATTCCTAATCCCCCCTCACATGGCCCTTGAAGACATTCTCCTCGGTTTTTCGTCGAACTAGGTGCCAACATGAGTTTGCTTTTGATAACATGGAAAACCCAACTGTAAGTAGTAAATAAAATTAAATATTATGTGCTACCCATATATCAACCTCTCAATCCATCTTCATACCCAACTCTCTTCTCCTTTTTTTGAGGAAAAGTTAGAAATATCCAAGATTTTGCTATCTATATGCCTAATTCCTAGGGAAAACTAACTTGTGGAGTAAGATCATATACTCGAAACCTAAAAAATAATCTTCTATTTTGCTAAGAACGGAATTTCATCTTCATAAAAAAACAACAGAATATTGAAATAACAATACAAGAAATAGAGGATAGTACACATATTAGAACAAACAACAAAAAAAAAATCCAAGAGAAACATTTTGCGTTGAATTGAGTTATACCTCTACAATTGAAAAGAAGAAGTCATGTCACAGCATCAAAGAGTCATCAAGTTCCAATACCCTACAAGGTCAAGATGACATATTTGTGAAGAAAAAAACCATAGGAAAACCATGAGTACAAAGATTAAAAGATCTAAATTGTACTAACCTATCACTTAAAATAGAGAAGAAGGAGGAGATAGAACCTTGTTTAGCTATAGATATGGCTCAATGAAGAACTAAGGCGGGGAGAAGGTTGATATATAAAGACAAATGGAGAAGGTGGATATCATAAAGGCAAATGGAGAAGGTTGATACTATAATGGCAAGTAATGAGATGGCCATATCTGTGAGATATGACATAGTAATTATTATATATATAAATTACACGTTGCACTCCAGATCACCAAAAGATGCCAAATGGATTTCAAAATCAAAACATGGTTCGGCACTTGGCATGCATGCACAAAATATTTAAATAACTCAAATTAATTCCTCAATAGACTTTCTATAGGGAAGTCACTTTGACAAAACTCAAAGACAACAAAATTGAAAGCTTCTAGGTCTCTATGACGACTCCAAATATGTGTGTGTTTGTATCAGTACACACGTTTCCTCAATAGTCATGCATTGTAGTAGTCTAATTCAGTTGACATTGTAGCACCTCTCACAAAAGACAAAATGTGATATAAATTCAATGTTGCATGACTAATTTTTCATATCTACATCATTACATGCACAAATAAGCGAATTAATGTAGTGCAAATGCATCATGCAATTCTAACGTTTGCAAATATGTACATCAGTATAGTCAACTTATTTCAGATGCAGCTTTGCAAGTTGGAAACCATTACTGACATTGGGTCCCCAGGAGCAACCTCTTCGGTTCATTAACCCATTGTCTAGTTCAGTGTATGCGCTTTGCCAAAGTTTACCCTTGATGGCTAGCTGATGTTTGTTCTACCAGGCTCTAGAAAATATTTGAACCCACCATTGATTATTGATTGGGATCTTTCCATGGCCATACCTAAAAACCTGAGGCGTTGGTCCTATACATATAATGGGACCTTCTATTTAAAATGTCATCGAACAACAGACAGTAAATTCCACTTTTGGTTATGTATATTGACTAAAGTTACATAACGGACCAAGGCTATACCCACCTTAATTTTCACCCAATGCCATATATTTTATAATTCATTGCAAGGGGTCTCCACTATGCTTTGCTTGTCCACATGGCGGACAGTGACCTTCTATGTACATTAGGACATCTATCGATAGATCTAGTATCCCTTTGTAGCTATGCCCTCTGTAACAAGCAAGAAATGTGTGCAATCAATAATGGGTAGGCTTATGGGGGGAGAGGGAGGGGTGATAAGATGGATATATGGATGACCGATGAATCTTACCAATAGACAACGATGGTGGCGCTTTGTTTGAGTCTAAGAAAAACGTTGTGTCCTGATGCAACAGTTTTGTTTTCTTAATTAAATGTAAAAAATGAAATCACATCATCGTTATAAACTCCAGGTCTTTAAGACGATTGTGATTACTAGTCGAACACTTATCATAGCCAGGAAAACCATATTCTATCTAGATCATTGAAGGAGGACGAAGGAAACTTTAGAAAATGGGATGAGAATGCCCTCAAACATATATTATAACCTATTGGCTTGGATCAAAACATAAAAATTCGGTGACCTTGTGAGGTTGCCACTTTGCACGTGCCAATGTATGATCTAGCGACCGCACAACACCTGCATACCAAATCTAGCTAGACTTGTACTTCATGAAAACTAATCTACTTTGAGATTATTCCAACCATTGTGCCATTTCTAGCTATTTTTCACTACCTCAATTCTCTACATGAGTTCCTCAATCGTTAAATCAATTCAGGTAACTTTCCAATATTAGTAAAACTAGGCCATGGACATGGATGAACCCACCAATAAGGCAAGGTTTGGCAAGGCTGGCAAACATTGTCATACCCTGGGCTTCTTTCTCTTCAGCAGCAACTGAAGAAGAGGCCACGCCGCTGGAGTTGACGAATGAGTATAGGACTATGGGCTTAGGGTGGGCAAGCGCATGATAAGACATGTTTTCCTATAAGCCCAATACACCAACCATAAATCCCATAGCCATGTGGTGCCGCTTGGTCTTCTGCCCAAGTGAAGCAGTGATTACCTTACTATTTAAAGGTTTGCTTGAAATGCCGATTGATATAAGATTTTTGTTTAATTTTCTAGTTAAAATGTTGAGGCTCAAGTTGAAAAGTTGCTTAAATACACCATTGAAAATTGTATGTTTAATTTTTAAAGTCCTACAAATTGTTGGAAAACCCTCCAAATTGTTGGTTTATATGAAGATAAAATGTTGTTGCATACTTTTATTGGGATATTTGGACTCTGTCGGTGTATTCTTCTAATAGCACATTGTTTTCATGCATTTGCAGTTATTTTATTATTGTTTGGTGAGCCATATGTACTAGTTTGTGTAGATATTTGATTTTGATGCAAACAGACATAATCCATTCATTGTTGCCACTTCCCTTGGTGCCATATCTCTTTCCCTATATTTGGTTGAAATGTGTTCACTTGAAAGTGCCAAAATATATTGTGATATATATTGGACCCCTTACTTTAACTATTGTGACAAACTTTGCTCCTATATATGTCTTGGCTGTCTAGTACTTAACACACTGGAGCCACAAAACCTAACAGTCTCCAAGGGCCCTTTTTATATAGCAATTGCGGGCTGAATCACTATTCTTTGTTTTTTATTTTTAATGTGTGAATTGATTTTCTTGATCATATTAATTGTCTCGGACTCTTGGTGTTGATAACGACTTTGAAGTTCAGACATTGTGAAGGAATTGCCATGCTTTTAGCTGTCGTCTTTAGTTGGCAAACAGATTGTTGATATTGCTTCCCCAAATCGGTAGTTATAGAATTCACTAATCTATCAGAACTTCAATTACCACATTATATTGACTAAGCTATTAGAACTTCAATTTTGTAGTAGGATGATGTAGCATCATCAATATAATTCTCTAGACACTCTGTTTTGCATAGTATATTCGTGATGATTCCTCTAGAAAGATGGCATACGGAGTACTATAAGCATATATGGAGTCATCCATGCAGGAGCTGAAAAGAAGGGAACCTTTTTATTTTTACATTAAGCAGTGGCATAATATTATTCTTAACACTGAAATCTTCAATTTTTCGCCATGTTAAGATTTACTTTGTTTTTCGCACTATCATTAATCCTATATATCTATAAAGTTCATCCCCACTAAATATAGTTAATGTTAATTCTATCTTCATGAAGCCACATCACCTGAATTGTTTTTAGCCTTTGAATGATTCATCAAGGGTGTAAATTGTATCTCATCTCCCCAAAAGCCACATCATACAACACAACCATTTATAACCTTTGGATAATTAATCGAGGTGCAAACATATAAGCACATGAAAGAAAATCATATAGTAAGTAAGATAGAAATTTTAACAACTCATATATACTATTTTATCACAGAAATCTCAACGCGCTGGGTACCTATCTAGTTAGTACTAATATTATAAATGGTTTAGCGTTCGGAGGTCCAATTAAAAACTCTAGCTTTCCTATCAGTACGTATCCAACTTCTGTGTGCTTCCAGATTCAAATTAGGTGGAGACATGGAGCTTGAGTCATTATCAGTTGAAATAGAAGGGCTGATATTATGTTAATTGGTGAGACAAACTCAATTAATTAACTAGATGATATCCCATGCTTTACTATAAAATGGGTGGATAATGTATGTTAAATATTTTAGAAATAATGAATAATGATATGTTAAAATATAATGAAAATAATATATGTAGGGATGATGCGGTACACTTGTATGAGTTTTAAGATGTAATCATTGTTAGTGCATAATGTGATATATTTGTATGTTGAGATTTAGGATGCATTGAGTAGAAGTGGCTGAAGTAAAAGAAAATAGACTAAACTGAAATATGCATAATTTATATAGCAAACCAAATAACATGTCATGTGACGAACAATGTTTTAAGTTTATTTGGAGGATTTGCACAACTAGACAGCACACATGTCAAGAAGGGCACAGGAATCAACCAAAACTACACTTGTTAGCCATAATTTGTTCGTTGTTCTCCACCTCATATATGAGAGATAAAGAGATAAACCTAAGCCTGAGCATAACTACACAACCATTTCTTTCCCTTTATCTCTATGCTTATCCATGCTTATCATGCCATAGGTCCGGATTCCTTATCCATCTTTCCACACATATCAAGGAAGCACTTTTGGCTAGAATTTTTGGACTAAACGTTATTACTCCCTCCGTTTTATATTATAAGTCATCTGACTATTTTTCTAATCAAACTTCTATAAATTTGATCGAACTTATAAAAAATAAATTAGTATTTTCAACACAAAACAATAATATTATCAAAATATATGCAATATTAGATCTAATGAAACTAATTTAATATTTTAGATGTTGCTAGATTTTTCTATAAACTTGGTCGAACTTAACAAAGTTTAACTAGGAAAAAAGTCAAACAACTTATAATATAAAATGGAGGGTGTACTATCTTTTTCTATTGGACCAATAATTCATTTAAGAAAATTAAGTGAATATTGTGGATCATAATTACCGAGTTAAGTACAAAATTTTGGTATCCCACACTACAACAAAATCGATGTTTGCATGCGGCTAAGCAGCCTGCATGCACCCAAGGTGTCTTTTCGCATGCGGTCACTTATACCGAGCGCACACGAAAATAATTTTCACAAATAAAATAAAATGAAATCACGAAACACCAAATCGGTCGAACCCTAGCCCGCCGCCGGCCAAAAGCCTAACATCATCGTTGCCGCCACCACCGGTGTCGTCATTGTCATGGTGTTCGCGGTCCGCCGTCATCGTCTTCGTCGGATCCACCGCCCACCATCATCATCGTCGTCGGATCAGCCGTTGCCGTAGCCTGTGAGCCAGCCACCATCCCGCGCTGCCGCTACCGAGGGCCCCCACTGCTGGATCCGCGCGAGGGAGGGCTGCCGCCGACAGATCCACATGGGGCGGTGTCACTGCCGCCACCCGAGCTCGCCGCGCACCTTCGTGCGAGATCCATTGTCGAGCTCGTCGGCACTCCAGCCCAGCGTTGGAAGCTCTTGCCCGCTGCCGGTGGCTGACCCGCTGGCCGTTCCAGTCCATTGCCGCACGAGAGGGGAAGGAAAGGATAAGAGAGTGAGAGATAGAGAGATGGGGGAGGAGAGGATAAGAGAAGAGTGAGAGTGTGTGTGTGAGAGAGAGGGGGAGGAGAGGATAAGAGAGGAGAGCTGAAATAGTGAGAGGATTTGTTCTTTATATTTAGTTCCCAGTATTTTTCGCAAGCGGATCTCCTAAGTAGGCTCCTGCAAAATTCTGATTTTCGCATGTTGACCATTATATAGAAAAAAACACATAGAATCCAACTTGATGCATGCCTAAATATCCATCAATTGAAGAAATATGACACCTTACAGAAAAAAAATATCTTCAATATAACAAGCAATTTAGTAAGTAATTCTAACCATCCTTCATTAAAAAAAAAGAGTCAAATGCATGGAGGGTCATCCAACTTGTTCAGGTGTATCATATATGTTATTCTACTTTCAAAATACACATCTTAATCACTAATGCGAATTAAATGAGTCATTTAGCCATTTAACTTTCCACGTGAGCACACCTTGTATATATAGGATGCCACCTAGGATTGAAAAAAAAAATTACATCTACACATCCACAGCCGCTACCTCATAAGATTTTGCCTTCATCACTGTTTATAGTCATAGCTTGTCATCGCTGCCTCCGCCTAGGATTTTGCCTCCGTCACTGTTTGTATTCATTGATTGTCGCCGTTGGGTTTGATAGTAAGTGAGAGAGAGGACTAAGATATAGACGAACTCATCAAAACAGGCACAAGTGAAATGATTAGGTTATAGTACCTCTAATTTCGTGTATTTCCAAATGCTAGTGCTATGAGAAAGGGGAAAATACACGTACTGTTTTCTGCGCATGTTCAAAAGTAATTGTTTTCAATCACAGGTGGCATACCACGTGTACAAAGTATACTCATGTGGACAGTTAGATGAGCAAATGAGCCACTTAAATTACATTAATTAGTGATGTATATGTATATTTTAAAAGTAGAGTGACCTATATGACACACCTAAACAAATGAAATAACCATCCATGCATTTTACTCTAGAAAAAATGTCACCATATATATGCACAATACAGCCACACAATGAAAGCTTAGCTACATGGAAAGATCAAAAGAGGCACAGTTGAAGCATGAAAACAAAGAGCAACGATATAGCACACGTGCTCTCCTAGTTCTTTTTTTCTTCCATTGTAATCATGACTAATGGAGTAGCAAACATTCTATTTCTGCACACCACTATGCTACCCAATCTAGTTATGAGATCGTGTATCTTTTCTCTGTTCCAAGGTAACACCAACCCCATCGACCAATGAATTTTTCCCCTTTTTCTGTACGAGAAGACAGCAAATCTAGTAAATCTATGTCTCAAAATAGTCATTTATATTCTCAATAATCAAAAAAGCAACCGTCACAATCTCGCTCGATGAAATGAAATCATGAATCAAAGGCTGATTATTCATTTTACCAATCTCATATACTACCTCCATTCTTTATCTTCTTTACCTGACATTCCAGTATCCGTAACCATCAAAGGCCATTAATATGTTTAAAACTATATAAGTTTGTGTTAAATATAATTATACAATTATATTCATCACATAAATTCTTTCATAATATTATTGTTATAAATTAATTTAAATTCACAAAGTAATGGTCAAAGTCATATCCCGAAGTCCCTAAATAAATAAAAAAACGTCAAGTAAAAAAAGATCCAAATATCATGCAAAAGTCTAATACAAGCTAGTAGAATTCATATATACAATTATTTAATTTAGCTCTACAGTACACTTACTGTAATGTTACTTTCTTATTACTAATATATTTATAATCAGTCAGATGATCCTGACCCACTGTTTTATTTAAAAAAAATGTAAAACCACTTGTCCCTACTGCTTTAATCTTATGAGAAAGAGATGAAAATAATTTATTGATATTTAGTTGTAACAATGTATACTGTGAAACCAAATGTTTTGAAAATCACACATGATTAAATTTGAATCCTGAGCTGGGTCCAATTAGTGATCAGGGCCTGCATATGCTGACAGCAGACAGGATAATATTGGATCAACCTCAATTATTATCTCGTTAGGTGTGTGTGACAAATAACTGGCAATGGCACAAATCGGGCAGCTTGCTTGCCCAGAATATATATCATATCATTACATGGGTCAAGTCTGACAAAAAACTTATGCAAAGAACAGTGGCTGATCAGGTTCAGATGATGGTATAATTAATCAGATTAATTGCTAGCTAGATCACAGATGGGCCAACCCCTGTATGTGTCCATTGATCTTCAGCTAAATTAATTGGGGACAACACTGCAGTTGGGAAGGATTAATTTCCTTATCCTATTGTCAGTAAAATGTTAATGGTCTTCTGAGGGCCCTTCGGAACACAATGATTTTTTTTGTCGATTCTTATGGAAATGGAACATGCCCAAAATTTGAGTGAATATAATTTGGAAAAGCATTTCTGGGGAATTTCCTCATAGAAAGAGATACAACAATGATATTGGGGGCAACATGAATATTACAGGATCACAAACATTTTCTCTGTTTTCATGGGGGAATGGATAGCCATTGTTCTAAAGACATTGAAGCAAGGTATGATCTTAACCATGTCAATGAAATATATTCATTCCGCTTTAGAGAAAACAATCATATTCATAATGTTCTGTAAACACCTTTCTTAGTTATATACAGTACATGTTCAAATACATGAGGTAGCAAACTTAAAAGCAACAGAAAAGAAGGGCGAGGAAGGTAAAAAAAAAAAACAAGAAGAAGAAAAAGAACATACACAACAGAAGATTATTAATAAGTTTGCTCTAACTGATCATTTGTTATCACCATGTGTAGAGATCTAATTCCTCTCCATGAAGTTGTTGATACCGTTGTTTAAGTAAAGATAACCAAAGGGGAAATTCCATCTGCAAATCCTTTGATAACCACAATTGTTGAACACAATCCAGCTTCTGGGCCCACCGTAAAGCAGGACATTCAGATACATACAAAGTTCTAACTTGAGGAAGATTTGACAATCTCTCCAAACCTTCACACTTGCTGAGTAAAAGGGAGTCAGAAAGGAAAGTAAGGTCTTCCACCACCTTCAAAGCTTGAGCCCTCTCTATGTGGAGCCATTTCAAACTGGTCGCCTGCGCTAGCTGCTGAGGAAGAGCTCTAAGCTTTGGACAGTCTCCAAGTTCCAATTTCTGCAAAAGAGGCATCACTTGCAAAACCATTTTGTTGTTTTCAGTACAACTCTTTCCATCTGAAGCTCCTACTACTTCTTCAGTGAATGACCACTCCTCCCAATTGGGCATATCTGATATGACTAACCATTCAAGCTTGGGAAAGGCTATTGTCCCCAAGAACCTGGGAGTAGCTGTCTTGTCACAAAGAAATTCAGGTCCAATCTTGGTTACAGCAGATGCTCCCATGATCTTCAGACACTTCAAGTTAGGCAGCTGACCAACCGCCGGAAGATGTGCCCAAGATGCGCAATCTATGAGTCGCAAGATTTTCAGCGAAGATAAATCGGCGCCGAGCCAGGTAGGATACCTTTGACCAAAGGATCCAGCAATACTAAGATCTTCCAGGTTGCATGGAGGTTTTAGTTCGTCAAAAACATTCTCAATATTGGTAATATCTTCCATGGTATATGACTCCTTTGTGTGTGTAGTGCAGCGTAGATTTAAGAATTTGAGGTGTTTCTTGTCTAGTAGTGATGAAGTACCACAAGGCATGGCATTTTCCAATCTTATCATGCCAAGTCTCTTCATTTCCGAAAGATGACCCAGCTCTTCCAAGTTCCATCCATCTTGCTTTCTGGTGTTAACATAGCTATGACCAACAGGGAACCCTTGTAGATCATTAAGTAATGACAACTTATTTATTCCTCTTGGCACCTGGTTTATTGGTGTATCGTCAAGACCAAGGCACCTTAAACTGCACAGCTTGGTGATTGCCATTGGAAGATCATGCAATGCATAGCACCTCTGCAAGTTCAATATTTGCAGGTTTGTGAGAGAACCGATGGAGTCTGGAAGACAAGATATATCGGTAGCATCAAGATCAAGCAAACGTAGATGGATCAAGCTGTTGATGCTATCTGGAATTCTTTGTACAATTGAGCCAGTCAAGTCCAAAACTCGAAGATGTGGAAACCTCATGAAGACATCACTATCTATGTTTGGTGACATGCAAAACATCAAAGTCCTTACTCTGCAGTGACCTTTTTCAACCACACTTGATAACATATCTGTTTTGTTGACAATCGAAATACGTCTCAGTTTAGACCAAGTAGTAGGCTCTAAAGGTAGTTGATCAAAATAGCACTCTTCTCTTGATAAATGTTGAGCAAGATACCTCAAGAGATCATGCATTTTGCACCTGTAGTGATCGAAATAAAAAGGATCTGGTTCAAGAAGGTGCCTACAAATTAACTCATGGTAATATTCTTCTGCTGTATCTTCTAGTAACTGGCCTTCTTGCTCTTCGACAAAGCCTTCTGCAACCCAAAACCGCACAAGATCAGCATGATGCATCATCTGACCTTCGACATAGAGAGCACAATAAAGGAAGCACTGCTTTAGATTGTGTGGTAGATCATCATAACTTAGGTACAAAGCACCTCTAAGTTCAGCTGGAAGCTTGCTCATAGACCATGCACTGCTTTCTATAACTTTTTCCCATGTGTTCTTGGTCTTCTCCTTGGTTGCTAGAACACTAGCAATAACCTTGATTGCAAGAGGAAGACCACCACATTTGCTGACAATCTTGGTCCCTATGTGTTGCAAGGTTTCCACTTCTTTCTCTTCTTTGATATTCATACTCTTCCAAAGTAGCTCCCACCCAACATCTGTCGACATCATCTCAACTCGATGGAGATGCTCTGCTCCGACTCTTCGCACAACCAACTCATCTCGAGCTGTTACTAAAATTGTTGCTTTAGCAGCATCATGAAATGGAGTTCGTACCACATTTGTCCATACCTCGGACTGCCATACATCATCCAATACAACAAATAAGCTTTCATCTTTAATGGTAGAAGCAAGCTTGCTTTGGAGCTCTCCAACAGTTTCACCTTGCCTTTCATGTACTCCCATATTCCGAAGTAATTCTTTCAAAAGGTTAACTTCAGAATATTCTTGAGAAACACATATCCAGGCATGTTTGCTAAAATTACCTTTCACTCTTTGATCATTGTATATGTTTTGAGCTAGTGTTGTCTTTCCAACTCCACCCGTTCCAACAATTGCAACCTTGAATGCCTTCTCTTCCCTGTGAGTAAGTATCATTTCCACCAATCTTGAAGTAGCATATTTAATCTCCTTCCCCACAAGGTTGGGTTCCACAAGATGGGATGTATGTCTCTTACTTGGTGCAAGTACTCTGTAAGTAGCCTTCACATTCTCTAGTGCTAAAAATGTCTTGTCAATTGATATCCTCTGAAGATTATAGTTGACCCTTCTAATCTGGAGCGCAATCTTGCGATGAGTCCAAACATTGCGAACGCAAGACGTAACAGAGAGGTTACAACATGAAATATATTTTATCGGCAATGGAGAGAGTGAAGAGTGATTTGCTAGAAGCTTACTGCCCTCAAATTTGGCCATGTCAATAATATCATCTGCATCATAGATAGCGTTCTTCAGCTCACCAAGCCAATTGTTAACAGCCTCTTCTTCTATCCTCCTCTGCTCTGCATCATGGAGAAAACACTGTATTTGTTTCATCCTCCTCTGCAGTTCTTTGAGCTCTTCATCCACACCTAGTATCAATATTGCCTCTTCCATGACAATGCCTTGTACCTTTTTTATACATAATCCAACAAAAGAATCTAGTATGGTTGCCATCAAGCAAACTTCTCAACAAGTAAATTCCTGTATGTTGCCAATCGATTTACAGTGCTTATCAATGGGTATCTTGAAAGCTATTTCCAGATTCAGCAACTGAGTTGTACCCAGTAAAATCTGGCAGAAGAAATTACAGCTCTGAAACATTCAAAATTTCAAAGACAAGCTTAGTGAAATAGTTGAAGCATGCCACTCTATCCACAAAGAAATCAACTTTATTTACCATACTTGCATTCATTTATCATTTTGAGGGGAAAAGTATGAACAGCATAACACAGATAGTATCCTTTGTTTAATTCCACCAGCCCATCCCAACATGATATAAACTAAATTTTCACTAATGTTATTATTGGCTTTCCCTAATTAACATTTTTTCTTTTACCTGATGAAGACATCAAGTTTAGCGCCTTAGCCCAGCACCATGCATTGAAAACTCTCTTTTGTCTTCAGAAGCTGATGAATTAATCCGGAAAGCTTCTATATAGATCTGAAAAGATCCCTTTGTTGCTCACTTGAATGACACCTGCACTCCAAATTCGAGCAAGTTTCAAGAGTCAAAAATGAAAAAAAGCATCCAAATAGAAGGATATCTTTGAACTGAATCAAACCTAAACATCCAGTTATAGCAGTCAAGGGTTCTTGATAAATTCAGGGAAATTATTCACAAGGAAGTAGCCGAAGAAGAAAGAAGCGGGATCTGACCTTTGAAATCTTTGAATGCGAGGAGAAATATGCAATCTCCAGTTCCCCTGTCGCAGCTCGCAGTAGGCAAGAAAGCCTAAGGCATGGACATTGCACTACCTGCCTACTTACTACTGCAAACTCTCTACTTTTCTTATCAAGATTCTAAGTAATCTCCAAGTTGCAGTAATGTTTGACTTTGGACCATTTGTTTGAAGCAAGTAGTAGTACTGAAGTCTGAAGATGCTTGACTTCTATCAGGCTCCGTTTAGTAAAAAAAAAAGGGTACCACAAATATAAATATAACAAGATTTCATATTTATGTACCCGATTGCTCCTGACTTCGCCACTTATGTGAAACATGCAAAACTTTTATTAAATATGCATGCCTGCTACTATTGTGGCAGGAGTGTGTGATCTTAAGATTCTTAACCCCATGGTTATGAACAGGAACAAAACATTTTTCCCCTTTACTGAAAATACACCTGTAATTTTCGGTTGCCCAAATTACCAGTGAAAAAAGAAGTACTAGTAGCTGGTATGTTTGGCCGTTTGGAATGTGAAGCATTCTTCAGGAAAAAAAAAAAGAAGATATGTGATGTTAACAAAGCACAACATCTTTGATCGATTTGGGGCAGCATCTTTGATCGATTTAGGGACGAGAATTAGAAACTGAGTGCAAACATTCCAATTAAATTACATGCATAAACATTATTACATCATAGCTAGTCAAAATTCAATGGAAATACTATTAGTTCTCAAACGCAGTAAGTAAACCCATCCATCATAGCAAGATGGTCAATGCCTGAAGATTACTTACATCGAATTTATCAAATGACTCAACGAATCGATTAAGGCCGGAGCGCGGCGACACAGATCGAGCCCTCAAGATGATGATGAGGATGCGGATCGATGAACGGGATGACGCCCAAGGCGCAGAGGATCGAGGTCGTGGGAAACGCTGGCGATGCAGATTGGGGACACGGACGCCGACGACCCCGCCGCAGGAGCTCCGGGAGCCGGCCGCAGGAGGGAGGGAAGCTGCCGTTACCGCCGGTGTACGGGGTATCGTACTCATCGCCGCCGCCGCCGCCATCGAAGCCGTACAACTAGCAAGTAGTAGCTCTCAGAGCGGAGCGTGGAGGGAGAAGCCGAGGAGGAGGATGGCGATTTGTGTAAAAAAAAAAGCGTCAATTTCATGAAATGAAATATACTAATTCCTCCGTTCCAAAATAAGTACAGCTATGGTTTCGCGCCCAACTTTGACCGTTCGTCTTATTTGAAAACTTTTAGAAAAAAATAAAAACATAAGTCACGAGTAAAGTACTATTCATATTTTATCATCTCATAATAACAAAAATGCTAATCATAAAAAAATTTCAAATAAGACGGACAATCAAAGTTGGATGCGGAAACTCATGATTGTACTTATTTTGGGACGGAGGTAGTACTAGGTCCAAGTCACAAAATCATTCAAATTTTGTCACATCATATATAAGCTTGAGTAATGACTTTTAAAGTATGATTAAATCATGCGGTTAACCATTTTAACATATATCAAAAATTATTAAAAAAAATGTAACATTTATATGAATCAGAGTCTTGAGTGTATCAAGTAGTAGAGCTTATCATTGCTGATGATGAATTACATAATCTACTAGTACTAACCACTTATCTTTTATCAAGGTTACATCTACCTCCTTACAATTTACACGCACAACCATCTAGTGCATCACAAATTCCTACATACATAAATGGAGTTGATTTTCTAAGCAAATCACTGGCTAATTACACCAACTATTCTAAATAATCTGGCATGCCCAAATGAACTATCAATAAGCAAAATTATGCCACTAACACAAACATCCACGCTCTCTCCATTTTTACCTTCGATGAACAAATTTAGTTAATAAAAAATAAACCAATAGCACCACAAATAGAGATAATGAAGAAAATATCTACATCTCTTTGCTCTCTCCTCTTTCTATTTTCCTCTCCAACTAAATATCTCAACATTAAGGAGAGGGGGATGATCTCTATACACCCTCACATATGTCACATTTTTAGTAGTGGTTATTTTATTATACGCAAAAAGATAATAAAAAAAACATGCAACCTACGAAAATCATTTTGCTAGTAGTTAATAGTATATAATATAAAAAAGACAGTATTATATCATATGCCAACATTAATACACATGTGTTAAGCTAGACAATATAGAAACCCAAATTATATATCGCAGCATACACAATTTAGCCTCTCAATCTATTGGCCACACAAGGGCACATAAGCTCTCAGACCACGGCTCTACACATAGGGCAGGTAGCATGGTGAGCCCTAACCCACTGCGACACACTGGTAGTGAAAAACATGGCCGCAGGACAACATTCTCACCTCCTGAGCCTCGTAATCCAGGCGAAAAGAAAATTATTGAATGTCACATCGGACGTTTGACTGGATGTCGGAAGAGGTTTTCGGATACAAATAAAAAAACTAATTTCATAACTCGCTTGGAAACTACGAGACGAATCTTTTGAGCATAATTAATCCGTCATTAGCACATGTAGGTTACTGTAGCACTTATAGCTAATCATGGACTAACTAGGCTCAAAAGATTCGTCTCGCGATTTCCCCCCTAACTATGTAATTAGTTTTTTAATTTATCTATGTTTGATACTCCATGCATGTATCCAAAGATTCGATGTGATGTTTTGAGGAAAAAGTTTTTGGAACTAAACAGGGCTAAACAAAGTGGACACTCCCTGCTGGCATCTACCGGTAGTCTGTCCCCTATAGTTGCAAAGGCAAGAACACCTATGTGTATCTAAACTATCATAAAAACTACTGTGAGACTAACCCTGCTACCAGTGCTATCTCACTACCACTGAGAGTGTCCGGAACCACCGATTGCCCCATCGTAAAATAACACCTGCAAAACAAAAACTCATAAATATATGTCGCTTAATTTGTTTAATTTAAATATATTAATTTTTTCATGTATTTAGCTATTTAGTTTTGGTTATGTTGGAATGTATAGCCAGTACCAAAATTATGATATATAGCTGAGGATATGCAAAACATTGTCTCAAATAGGGTTAGACAGGCAGTCAGCATTTTACCAATTTAACACTTCCATCAAACTCGATCTACTAAAGATATTGCCATGCATAGTGTCGACGTTTGATGTCGCGATTCCGGTATTTGTATAGTATAGGGATCGTTGGTACTAGAATATATGCGAGACTGAGGTAAAAAGACAGAGACGAGGATTTTTATACAGGTTTAGGCCCCTGAATTGTCAAGTAACAACCCTACATCCTATTGGCCGAAGCCGGTATTGCTCTTATTCATCATAATCACACCAGTACAATATTTGGGGTAGCCTATCTAACTGTTGTCGATATGGCGGTCTGAAGGTCTGACTCGTAGCCGACAACAGGGTAGTCTTCCTCCTCGAGTTTGTGTTCGGCGAGATCAGAGACAGCGCTAGATCCCTACGGCCGGCCTCTGTAGGTACCGGATATGGTCGATCTAGGTATATCTCTGATGTCGATATCCGGCGGCTTGTCTTGGCGTATGTTGGCTTTTATGTAGTGGCTTTTGTTGTTTCGTATATGTTGATTGTGGGTGTGTTCCC
This sequence comes from Oryza sativa Japonica Group, assembly GCF_034140825.1. NCBI lineage: Eukaryota > Viridiplantae > Streptophyta > Magnoliopsida > Poales > Poaceae > Oryza > Oryza sativa. The sequence goes on from NC_089045.1 coordinate 8,152,483, forward strand.
TCTCCTCCTAGGGGGCCTTGTATTTATACCCATAGGTGTCCCCTTGTCCAAGTAGAACTAGGGAAACCAATATGGATACAATCCGAGTAGTCCTTGTCGTTTCCATGTAGAACTCCGGTTGTCTTTCCTTATCTGGAACTCCTCCTATATCCGCAGGTTGTTTCCATATAGGACATGGTATGTGGTGGGTCCTGCCGAGATTTAGTCAACTACTATGAGGTATGTGGTATCCATAACCCTGACAGTAGCCCCCGACTTCAATGCAAATGAGTGAGTTCATATTCTCAACTGCAGACCTTGGAGGAACTGTTATCGAGCTCACGTGACCGTTCTCGGTGAGTTCAGAGATAACGTTAGACTTCCTTTTTCAGCCTCGTGCGGGCACCTAAAGGGTTTGTCTGAGTCAATCTCCGACATTAACCAAGAAAGTACAAAGCAGACTACTAAGTCTCCCGTCTTGCTGTAATCGAGAATTTGGATTGAAGTCAAGAAATTTTATCTTGGCGGGTACACCATCTTTTCATTCCGTATTCCTTGTCGATATCTACCAACCGTTCTCAAGTAATCGAGAAGGCGCAGAGCCTGCGACGAAGCCTTGTCAACATTTGTCGTACTCGCCTTAGTCGATCTTGGTATAGAACCATAGAGACATGGAGTCTTCGATAATGCCAAATAGAATTTTCCTGAAATCAATACTCAGAAAAGAATATTAGATAGAAATAGCCCCCGAGCGAATGCTCAAAGGGTGATATGTTATAATATGTATGGAAAACTGAAAATGAATTAAATTTACAGACCAATGTTTTGTATATGAGCGTCTACTCTTTTACCGACTTCGATCAGTCAGTTTGTTAAGTTATACACTCTCCCTAGCCCCCAGCCTTGTTGTCGGAGAAATCGTTCTCGGAAGATAATGCTCTTGGACCTTTGACCTGCCTCAATTGAACAAGCACTGATTCTAGCCCCTAGCCGTGAAGTTGGAAAACCCAATTTCCGATTACACGGCTTGGTTAATACGCACGGCGAGAACTCTTACACGACCAGATCTTAATGGTCTTTTGTCTCTACAGGATCCGACAAGGCCTTATCGGTTCTGGGCGTCCCCAGCCGAAGTTCCCTTAGGTTCCTCGGAGGCCTTGTCAAGACGGCGTAAAGGGACAGTAGGATAGGTTTCAACGCTAGGTGTAATCGTGGTAAGGGATCTCTGGGTAAAACACTTGGCGATATTGTGTACCTGATATCAACTTTGTTGAAGTAGAGGTAATGGGAGAATTGCTACACCTCTGGTCAAGAACCAGGTAAATGTAGTCGTAACTCAACCACTAGAAGTAAATGTACGAGAGATCGCTACGATTGACTGGTTGAGAACTAGTGAGTAGGTGCCTCTCGATCATTTGAAGTCATGGTATAAGGACCGCTGCGTTATTGCTGTAGTCATACCTCGACCATCTGAGGTTGCGGCACCAATGGAGGTGCTAGAGTTGGTTTATTACATGTGCGTCTCATGTAGCCAGCATGACTCACACACTCAACTTATAGCATATCCGGATGTCCGTTCACAATCATGTCGGGTGACCAAGCCGAGGCGTTCCCGAGGAATTATCCGTTAACAACCTTTTCTCGAGTAGTCCAGCCATGGCCAGTGCTATGAGATAGATCGTCGGTCTTCGTTGGTAGGTTGGGCGCGACGACTCTGCATTTGTCGAGATCGTTCTCGATAATGTGGTGTACTTGACCACAACCTACTCGAGTGCTCAGTTGTTTCTGAAAAATATTTTCTAGAAGGCAAAACATATAGCAGATAATATTGAGTATGTACTCAAAAAACCGCATGGATCTTCTAGTATTATCAGGACATAACGAGAAGATGTAAATATCAGGCATTATGTAGACCGTAAACAAGCATGATTTATACAGAATAAAACAGAGCGAGCCCCAGCGTTAAACCGCAGTCAATTTAACATCGGGGACACTTGCACAATAGATATTATATAAAAAACATGCTCCAGGTAGACATAATAAACTATTGATCTGACAATATTGTATGATATGAAAATAGGTACGATAAATTGCAGATAAATTGTTGCGTACCTGTGTAGATATATGCCGGATATATCTACGAAATTAGCAGATTAACTTAATAAATTACCCTACTAATTACCTTAATTGATTTGCATACACCGAATAGGTATATGTGCTGATTTCCATCCTGTGCACGTAGCAATCCATCTTGGTGTACTAGTCAATCTGTACATGTCCGTATATGATGTACATTGCTTCTTTCTTGGCCGGTAACCACCTGAGGTGTATCGCTCTGACTCCAATTTTGAAGATCGCATGTGATTAATCAACAGACTGGTCACATGGCTCTTTGTATTAGCGGCTCTGATCTGTGCATTGCCTTCTTTATCGTGTATTTGTTGCCGTACATGGGCTCACTGGTTGCCTTGCCGGGATCTATTAGTAGCGAGGAAAGAAACAGGCAAGGCAGCGGAGTCCGGCTCCCATAAAGCAAACAAACGTACATGGTCGCCGAAGGAAGCTGTCCAAAAAGAGACCTGTACTTTTCAGCCTTACTCAGCGATTACATCGCCTTTCGATCTGTACGATGGTTGGAAGTCGATCGATCTGATATTGAAGCTTGGTTAAAGGCGATGATTCCGATCTCGTCGAAGGACGTACTTTGGTTGGGTTAGATCTTCCCACAGCCGAAGTCGTCAAGTAGCTTGTTGTTGGAGAATCCATCTTTTGAACCCATCTCGTCGAAATCCTAAAGCACCAAAATCTCCCTACCTGGCGCGCCACTGTCGATGTTTGATGTCGCGATTCTAGTATTTGCGTGGTATGGGGATCGTTGGTACTAGGATATATGCGAGACTGAGGTAAAAAGACGGAGACGAGGATTTTTATACAGGTTCGGGCCCCTGAATTGTTAGGTAATAACCCTACATCGTATTGGCCGAAGCCAGTATTGCTCTTATTCATCATAATCACACCAGTACAATATTTGGGATAGCCTATCTAACTGTTATCGACATGGCGGTCTGAAGGTCTGACTCGTAGCCGACAACAGAGTAGTCTTCCTCCTCGAGTTTGTGCTCGGCAAGATCAGAGACAGCGCTAGATCCCTACGGCCGGCCTCTATAGGTACCGGATAGGGTCGATCTAGGTATATCTCTGATGTCGATATCCGGCGGCTTGTCTTGGCGTATATTGGCTTGAATGTTGTGGCTTCTGTTGTTCCGTGTATGTTGATTGTGGGTGTGTTCCCTCTCCTCCTAGGGGGCCTTGTATTTATACCCATAGGTGTCCCCTTGTCTAAGTAGAACTAGGAAAACCAATATGAATATAATCCGAGTAGTCCTTGTCATTACCATGTAGAACTCTGGTTGTCTTTCCTTATCCGGAACTCCTCCTATATCCGCAGGTTGTTTCTGTATAGGACATGGTATGTGGTGGGTCCTGCTGAGATTTAGTCAACTACTATGAGGTATGTGGTATCCATAACCTTAACACATAGTACTTCATCCATCCCATAAAAAAACCAACTTAATTTATAGCTAGAGGTTGGTTTGTTATGAGACGGAGGGAGTATTGAATATAATCAGTTAAAAAGATATTTAGCAGTAGCATCATGTACATATAACAAGACTCACGTGGGAATTGGTAAGCTCCCTGTTCTGATAGGCTAAGTTCCTAATTTAAAAAGGTTGCATATATCCGATTGGATGCAGAGGTCGGATAAAAAATTTCCTTTTATAAACAAAAAATAATAACAAGACGCACGCGAGAATTGTTAATACCTATGCTTATCAGCCAAAATTTGAATTTTCGACTTTAAATTTGGAGTTGATTTTGAGGTTTTTTCAACGAAATTTATTTTTCAGCCTTTTCTAATCGCTAAGAACACACATATATAAAAGTTTTATTTATAAATTATTATTTTTTTTAAATATGCAATTTCGCTTATTCCCCGAATAAGCAAAACAATGGGTCGTTAAGTAAAACAACTTGGCATTCCTTGGAGTTCATCCTAATCAGAAAGCCAAAGAAAATCACGTACGTACCCTTCTATGAATTCATCTGGCGGTTTATTAATTATTCGAATAGGAAAGGTGATCGAAAAATTACCAATGCAACAACCAGATTAACTATTATTATTACATTATCTATGAATAGCACTGTTCATACATTTGCAATGAAATTTTTAAGAGAAATTTTACGGTAATTGAGGTTTACACACTAGAAAATGTAGTATCAGTTGGTATGATAAAATTACCTAATTTTTAAATCTTACACTGTAAACTCTAAATCCTGCATTTTAATTGTTCTAGCACTCACTGTTAACCAATTAAGACTAAGAACAGTTGATTAACATGAGTCTCTTGAAAAAAGAAAGTAGTAATATATAGAAGTTAATATGTATACAGCGCAATATTTTGAGCAAAAACCGATTCACCAATCTCACGAACGAAAGTGACCAATCAAAATCAAACAAGGCTACTATCAAGAATGAAACAAAAAAAAAATCGTATAGACATCCAGGCAAAAACATGCCAGCACTGAGCAGCAGATCATATTATCTTTGATTGATTCCCCAGAAGAAGTGCAAATTAATGACACCATTAGAAGCGTAGTGAGGATACAAGCTAGCATAGCAGAGTAGATCGACGGATACAGCGTCAAAGAGAGACTTGCCGAATGATTTATTTGGTCGAAGAAAATGAATACACGCAGTATAATAGGATGGAGATAGACCGATTAGAAAAAAAATGACAACTTTTCTTAAAATTTTGGATACTCGTGGCATGTTTTTTAAATTACTAAATTGTGCGTTTCGTGTAAAAATTTTCTGTATGAAAGTTGTTTTGAAATATCAGATTAATCTATTTTTCACGTTTTTAATAATTAAAACTTAATTAATCACACGTTATTACCATATCATTTTACGTAAAACGCTTAATCTTTATATTCATCTTCATCTTCAAGTGATTCAAACACCACCTTAGATGAAAATTTGTGCAAACCACGACATCTAAAATCACAAAGAAAATCCCATATGTAAATATGATGATGATGAATAGTTCATTTTAAGATAAAAAAATGAAAATTCAAATAACCGACTGGACAATTGTCCAGTTCGAAATTTGTCATTTTTATAACTCACAATGAAGTCGAATTTGAACAAAGATTTTTTACACGGCTATTCATCACCATCTTATCTATATGTACGTAGGATTGTTTAGTTTGTGTGAGTTCAGATGACATTTCAGTTGTCGTTTACACGGAGATTTAATATTGTGCGGTGGTTTACTACTACGAGAATATGTCTTCGTACTGCATTAGCATTTACAAGACATTTTACAAGTAGATCGAGTTTTATAAGTAGTAATAGCAATTAAGTACATTAGCATTTACAAGACAATAATTATATAAGCATAAATAAACATTATATCAATCCGTCTCTCCTATTTCATTTCTCCCCACCGAATTACAACTAATTTTTTAGATAATGACCGAATTACAACGGATAAACATGTAAAGCTTATAGTACTATTTAACAGCAAAGCAAAACAAAACAGAATTTCTAGGGTGAAATTAAGGGTCGAGTATATATGCAAAGAAATTGAACTGACATCAATTTAGATGGTCTACGTGTACGTATGCGAAAGATTCTGATCAAAAGTTCCATAAACTTTTGGATAAAAGTGTGCCATGTTCTTTTCTTGAATAAACTTTTGGATAAAAGTGGCACGCTTTTCAAACTGCTAAACGGTGTGTTTCGTGCGAAAACTTTCTATATGAAAGTTGTTCTAAAATATCATATTAATCTATTTTTTAAGTTTATAATAATTAAAAATCAATTAATCATACGTTATTACTACCTCGTTTTACGTGAAACACTTAATTTTTTATCTTCATCCTCAACTTTTATCCTCAACTTTTAGAATATTCAAACACCACCCAAGTTTTTTCTCACCAGCGAGACTAGCTAGCTAGCTAGCTTGTCCGATCCACGGCGACCGGCCGACGGGCGGTGAGAAGGGGCCTGGTCGGCGCTCCGGTAACATTGATGAAGGAGAGACGATGACGTTCGGCGATCGGCGACGGTGCCCGGACGTGTTCCGGCTGCCGGTGACAAGGACGAAGACACGCATGAAAGTGGCTTAATTAAGCAGGTGCTGTCGTTAGGAAACGATAGGCAAACAAACGATAAAAAATAATAGATCAATCACAGAAGACACGAGATTTAACGTGGAAAACCCTCCCAAAGCAGGAGAGAAAAAACACGGGCGCCAGCCAGCAAAATATCTTCACTATATTGGGGTGAGGTTACAACGCCGCACAACGGCTTACAAGAGGTATATATATGGTGGAACCCTAAAAGGGAAGACGATCCGTACCGCGGGGGCTTCGCCCCGTACCCCCGGGCGTCCCCAGGTGCACAACCCAATGAGCCAGCTTCGGCCTCCGTTTCGCTCCCGCCCAGCCTCCAGCAGGGCCTCCACTTCGCTCCGGCAGAAACTGGCCTTTATTAAGTGCAAATTAGTTTGGATCACAACTCAACAAACTCCACCTTGAGAGAAATTCCTTCTTGTAGCATGAAGCAATCCTTCACCCCTGAACATAATAAAGACAAAAGCATTTTCGGCACCAAATAGCCTCTTGGGCTAAACTACTACTATACCAACTAAGCTTGAGCAAAGCTCAAACTTAGCAACAGGAACATGTTTTGTCATCATATCAGCAGGATTATCATGAGTGCTTATCTTGCATACCTTTAACTTACCTTGCGCGACTACATCGCAAACATAATGGTACTTGATGTCAATGTATTTTGTCCTCTCATGAAACATCTGATCTTTAGTGAGGTATATGGCACTTTAACTGTCACAAAACAAGTTAATGCAAGAATCAACTCCGCAAAGCTCAGCAAACAATCCTTTCAACCAAACTGATTCTTTACATGCTTCAGCAATAGCCATGTATTCTGCTTCAGTGGTAGACTGGGCAACAACAGGCTGCAATGTTGCATTCCAACTCACAGCACAACTACCAATAGTAAACACATAACCTGTGAGTGACCTTCTCTTATCCAAATCAGCAGCAAAATCTGAATCCACATAGTCAACAAGCCCCTTATCAGTCCTGTCAAACTTCAAGCAAGCATCAGCTGTTCCTCTAAGGTACCTGAAAAACCACTGAACAGCTTTCCAGTGTTCTTTACACGGATTAGCCATGTATCTACTAACCAAACTCATAACATAAGATAAATCCGGACAGGAGCAAACCATGGCATACATCAAAAAACCAACAACACTAGAATATGGAACTCTTGATATGTATTCTACATCCTCATCAGTACTAGCACATTATAAAGCTGATAATTTAAAATGAGGTGCAATAGGAGTACTAACAGGCTTTGCATCATGCATGTTAAAACGCTGAAGATAACTTTGCTGACTAAGAAATAACAAACCAGAATTTCTGTCTAGTGATTTCCATACCTAGAATTTTCTTAGCAACACCAAGATCCTTCATATCAAACTCACTACTTAACTGTTTCTTAAATGTAGTGATTTCTTCCTTGCTCTTGGCAGCGATCAACCTATCATCAACATATAACAGCAAGTATATAGGTGATCCATTAACAAATTTAATGTTCACACAGCTATCAAATTCAGACCTCTTAAAGTCATGTGACAACATAAATAAATCAAACCTTTTATACCATTGACGAGGAGACTGTTTCAAACCATACAAGGATCTTTTCAACTTGTAAAAATAATCCTCCTTACCAGGTACTATGAACCCTTCTGGTTGGTCCATGTATATCTCCTCCTCAAGCTCTCCATGTAAAAATATTTTCTTCACATCTAGCTACTCAAGCTCAAGATCATGTATAGCAACAATACTGAAGAATGTGCGAATTGAACTATGCTTTACAACTGGAGAGAACACATCATTATAATCAACACCAGCAATCTGACTGAAACCTTTTGCTTCTAAACATGCCTTAAACCTCGGAGGCTCGCTGAGAGATAAACCCTCCTTTCTTTCGAAGATCCATTTACAACAAACAGGCTTCTTCTGTTTTGGCAAGTGCACAAGCTCCCATGTGCCATTCTTCTCAAGAGACTGCATCTCCTCCTGCATAGCTGAGATCCACTTCTCACGATCACCAGAAACAACAGCTTCAGTGTATGTAGCTGGCTCCAGAGTATTCTCCACCTGTTCAGCACAACTAAAAGCATAGTAAACCATATCACATTCCTCAATAAGACGGACTAGAGCTCCACAACTCCTCTTTGTTCTGTGATGTGCAATAGGTTCGTCTTGTGGCTGCAAAACAGAAGGTGAGTACTGAATAGTATCATGAACATCATTATCAACAATTTCAGTTTCCTGATCATCCACGTGCTCCACCTGCACGCTGACATATTGCTGCTCCTCATCAGAACCACCTGGTATGACATATGTGGACAAGCTGTCATTAAACATAACAGATTCATTGAAAACAACACTCCTGCTCATGAAGGTCTTATTAGTTTCAGGATTCCATAATTTGTATCCTTTTACTCCTGAACCATAACCAAGAAACAGACACTTAATAGCTCTAGGGTCTAATTTTCCATTATCAACATAAGCATAAGTAGTGCATCCAAAAACTTTCAACTGTGAATAATCAGCAGGCATACCAGACCATACCTCAATTGGACTTTTCTTATTAAGTGGGGTAAAAGGCGACCTGTTGATCAAGTAGCAGGCGGTGTTAGCAACCTCTGCCCAAAAACGCTTGTTCATGCGAGCGTTGGCACAACATAAAACGAGCCTTGGAGATGATGGTTCTGTTCATGCGCTCAGCCACACCATTCTGCTGTGGAGTGTACGGGATGGTGTGATGCCTAACGATGCCTTCCTTCCTGCAGTAATCATCAAAAGCATCCGAACAAAATTCACCACCATTATCAGTGCGAAGTACTTTTACCTCCTTTTCAGTTTGCATTTCTATCATAAATTTCCACTCTTTAAAAGCAGCAAAAGTATCATCTTTATGTTTCAGGAAATAAGGCCACACTTTTCTAGAGTAATCATTAATACTGGTAAGCATATAACAAGCACCACCAAGAGAGAGCTTGCGAGAAGGCCCCCACAAATCAGCATGTACATAATCAAGTATACCTTTGGTGCAATGAACCGAGGTATTTAATTTTACCCTCTTGTGCTTACCAAAAACACAGTGCTCACAGAACTTCATGTTACCCTGAGTGCAGCCATCCAGTAGGTTCCTCTTCATCAATTCTATCATACCAAGTTCACTCATATATCCAAGACGCATATGCCACATGTTAGTCTTACTAGGTTCATCTTTAGAAACAGCAGCAGCATTAACAGAACCATGTAATGTACTTCCTCTAAGGACATATAAGTTTGCAGAATTCATATCACCTATCATATAAACGAGAGAACCTTTTGATACCTTTACAACTCCACCTGAACCGGAGTATTTGTATCCTTATGCATCAAGTGTGCTGAGAGAGATGAGATTTCTCGCCATCCCTGGTATGCGTCTCACATCTTTCAGCGTGCGTGTCATGCCATCATGTGTCTTGATCTGAACAGAGCCAATGCCCACGATCTCACGTGGGTTATCATCTCCCATACGCACAACATCTCCATTCTGCACAGACTTGTAAGAACTAAACCAATCTCTGTTAATGCAGATATGAAACAAGCATGCAGTATCAAGTATCCATTCATCATGACCAGCAACACAACCAGCAAAAACGACAAGACAATCTCCTGAATCAGAGTTTTCAGCACTGGTAACAACATAGGCCTTACCATCAGATTTCCTTTTCTCCTTATTTTGCAGCTTCCAACATTCTTCAATGAAGTGATTTTTCTTTTTGCAATACTTACAGTCCTCTACCGTTCTGGCTCTTGTCACGATCATTGTTATCGTTGTAGGTTCTCTGCTCAGATCTGCCTCTGAGCTGCAATGCTTCGCCCTTGGAGGCCTACGCATCAGACTGAACCATACCTTTCATCTTCTCCTTATTTTGGAATGCCTCATAAACTTTCGCAAGGGTTAGTTCATCATAGTTTAATAGTATGGTGTCACGAAAATTTGCATATGAACTAGGCAGTGACCATAACAGTAGAAGACCTAAACCTTCATCATCAAATTGTACCTCCATTGACACTAGGTCGGCAACGATCTCCTTGAAGACCAATATGTGGTTCAACAAAGAACCACTCTCCTACAACTTGTGCATGAACAATTTCATCTTCATATGCATCTTACTGGTTAGATCCTTAGACATACAGATCGATTCCAATTTGAGCCAAAGATCTGTAGCAGTTTTTTCCTGCAACACTTCTTGCAAAATATCATTAGATAGATGAAGTTGGATCAGCGACAGAGCCTTACGACCTTTCTACTTCTCCTTAGCGGTCCATTCATCCTTCTTCCTCTTCTCGAAGCTTTCCAGCGCCTCATCAAGATCCGAAGATTGCACCAGAACAGCCCGCATCTTAACTTGCCACAGCGAGAATCTCGTCTTGTAGTCTGGCAGCGGTAGATCATACTTCATCGATGCCATCGCGAAACCCTAATCTTAGAACAAGCTCTGATACCACTTGTTAGGAAACGATAGGCAAACAAACGATAAAGAACAATAAATCAATCATATAAGACACGAGATTTAACGTGGAAAACCCTCTCAAAGCAGGAGAGAAAAAACCACGGGCGCCAGCCAGCAAAATATCTTCGCTATATCGGGGTGAGGTTACAACGCCGCACTGTGGCTTACAAGAGGTATATATATGGTGGAACCCTAAAAGGGATGACGATCCGTACCGCGGGGCGCCCCAGGTGCACAACCCAATGGGCCAGCTTCAGCCTCCGCTTTGCTCCCACCCAGCCTCCGGCAGGGCCTCCACTTCGCTCCAGCAGAAGCTGGCCTTTATTAAGTGCAAATTAATTTGGATCACAACTCAACAGTTGTGAAGAAAGAGGGAGAGAGGAAGCAAGCTTATACTCTATAATTAGCCAACGCATTCACTCGCCGTCACATCTTCAGTTCGGTTGGTGCAGTAGCTGGAAGTGAGTGTAGTGTGTGTATGTGTGTGTGTATAGGCAACATATAATATGCACACAGGCCCTCACGTGTACACACGTGCACACCAACTAAAAAATGTCACCAAAAAATCTAGAAAAAATCATACACATACTTTCAATTGTATTCACCTAGGGTTAAAATCTTAACGTCAAATTCATTATATTTTAGCCGTAACAAAAAAACAAAAAATCTGACAGTTTTAAGATTGCAATTTTGTCAGAATTTTATCTTTTTTGTTATTCTCTATGTAGAATGAATTTGAAGATGCGACTTTGCACGTAGATGTAATACTATTGAAAGTACATGTATGAATTTTCCTAGAATTTTTTGTGATAATTTTTAGTTGGTGTACACGGTGTGTACATGCGAGGGCCTGTGTGCATAGGATACGCTCCCGTGTGTGTGTATATATATATATATATATATATATATCTATATATATATATATAGATATATATATATATATATATATTCTAATTAGAGCGCAATACATATATGATGTTTCATGATAGTGGCGACGAGTACGTCAGATCGATCGAGGTCGGATGCTGGATTGGAAAATAACAGCTAACGCTTGGCCCCCAAGGATGGATCTCTCATGACACATATTTAGAGAAATTAATACTGTAGGAAGTACTTTGTTCTGTTTTCTTTTGCTGTTACGCCTATTATTATTATATAACCCCTACTACCATGTAAGGACATGTAGCCTAGTGGTTGCAGTGATCTGAGTAGCACCCTAAGATTCTGAAATCAAATCGGCTACATATATCCGGTTGGATGTAGAGGCCGGGTAAAAAATACCATTCTTTTAAAAAAAAACCCTACTACCACTACAGAATAGTCAAATGGGGTTATACAGTGTCTAAATCAAAGTGAAGACACAAATGTTTAGGGTGTGACTCTCTTTCTCAATACAATCCTTTCATCAAATATATAAATGAACAACCCTTTTTCTTTATATAGTAATGATCCATGTATGGAAGGTTTTGGTGATGGCCCCAATAAATGTATTTGGGTCATGCCTTCATGGGCCAATGCCAAAGTTTCCTAATACTTCTCCTTGGGCATTCACCGCGCGATGTCAGTGCCTCATCAAAACTCTATATAAAAACACAGTGGAAAAATATGAAAAAAAAATACATAGCATACACATGTATGTCATATGGGTTACCTTATTGAAAACATTGATAAGAAATTACAAGAAAAGTTATTCAAGGGAAAAAGAATACAATCTACCCATTTCTTGCTTTGATTTTCTTAATCGGATTTGGATATTTGATTCTTCATATCAAGTTTTGTTGATAGACTGGCAAAATCGGCCCCTTAACCTTGCATTTCTTTTAAGTTTAATTCGTTGCTTGTATCTTAAAATTTCAAAGATAATGCGAGTGATGTTCCAATGGTCAAATCTTGTGTAATTTATCTATGACCTATAGATCTGGTATAGTCTATTACTGATGGTGCGATGCACATCTCATTATATTCTCTGAAGCCTTACTACTTATTAGCACGGTTCAAATTAATTCAGAAGTGAGAGCAAATGGAATATTTTTCAAGGCATGTCTTCAAATATGCCATAACATCAATTATCATAACAATCAAAGGAGAACATTTATGTTGCTTAAGGAAAAAATATTTCCTTAGAGCATGTACAATAAGGCTTCAAATGCTAGCCACAATCTAGTACAAATAATAAGGTGGAGAGAAGTGAGAAGATAAATAAAGATAAAACAAACGAAATAAAGTTAAAGAAGCACTGCGGCGGTGAAGTTCAAATCTTGGTGACAACGGATATTGCAGACATCTGAGAGTACTTTTAATAGGATTTTAGTCAGGCCAGGGATTTGTCTTGGTCACCGACTCTTTCTGTTATAATAATTTCTTTACTACACTTATTATATAGTACAAGATAATTGTTTATTCCATTAAGTTTTTTTTAGACAATGAAACTACAACAATTGAAAACATAACCTAATTGGTGCAACCACCAGGTCCTCCATAGTAAAACATGTCATCTTGAAAGATACTAGCTTGATAACATTTCTTGTGGGTTGCAATGGTGAATATTGCTAGGCCAATGGGGAACATATCCTTGTCCATCTTTATCAATAAATTGAATGTTTTGTATAGAGGTTGAACCTTTTTCTGGCCATTTCCCATTGCCCATTGGAGTACTAGAATCTCCTCGGTAAGACACAGTATAGGGGCGGATATAGAGGGTAAGAAGTGGGGGCCTTGGCCCCCACTCAATTTTACAGCGAGTGGGGGCAAATGCCCCCTTGACACTTTTTACTTCCTTAGACTACCTAAGCGGTAGATCGTTGGCCCCCACTCTTGCTACTTTCTACATCCACCCCTAGGTATATCCACCCCATGCTACAACCGTGACATGGTCTAAGCTTTTGAAAAGACTATTTGGCCAATACCCGACTGCGCTAAGACTGCCTATGTCATTCCCAAAGTGTAGCCACCAATCACCATCATCAAGACTCTATAATACAATTTTCAAAAGTGAGAAGAGTTTGTTATAATACAAATGCAATTATTTACCATGTTGTATGCTAATCATCAAGTTGTGCATTTGCATGTATTGTATACAAATGTTTTAATAACATGTGTTGGTGCTAAGAACATGTTGAAAGTTAGCCAAATATTGGTCAAATCTCAAGGATTATTAATTTTTGTTGACTAGAAGAAACTTATGATAGGAAAAACTATTGTTTTGGGCCCTCAACTCTTACTATCTAGAAAAAACTTTCACCGCCACCTGTAATTACATTTGATTCTTCATGTTTCTAACTGGGATCCTCTTTGGCAAGCAGGCCAATCAGACAGTGTCAAATTGGCCATGGGCCCTATAACTTCCAGATCTCTCTTCCTCACTACGACGAGATATATCTCCTTATAAGTTTAGTTTTGTACGTGTACTTCGATGATTCATCATTGTCTATCAAGAAGGGGTCACTGCTATTGCCACACATGCATGACGATTGTGTTCAATTATTAATGATACATGGGGACAATTGTGCAATGTCATGTTCATGCCAAGAGGGTCCAAATCAGCCTCACATGGGATTAACCCAAATAGTTTTTGGCTAGGGACCTAGGTTTTCAAGGTTTCAAGACATGGTGGATTTGGATGTAATACGTTGCAAAAAAAGTTTAAAATATCTTCAACAAAAGGCAATTAAGATATTATTTGCTATGCATACACCCTTTTTAGAAATTCTTACATAAAATATCTTCAATGTGTTTTTGGTTTGTCCAGTGTTGTGATCTAGAGTATTGCCAGGAGTAATAGGAGCCCCATTTACTTGTACAAAGCCAGTACAATCCAAGTTAGAACAGCCAGTTGATTTTGTTCCATCCGTCTGACAAACCGAATTAGAAGAATAATGTTTACTAAGCAGTTCTTAAACACTTATATCAGAAATAATAAACACTTGTGAAATTGATTCGTACTGTCCAATATACAAAAAAAGGGCTTTACTATATCCAGGTATAATTCTGGATTAATCTACAAAACAGATATATTTCTGAGGTTAGTGCTAGTTGATGGTAGTTTTGCATGTTAGAAACAGAGAAAACTCTTACCTCCCATCCAGATATAATGAGATCAACTTCACTGTTTTGGTCATTCTGTAACCAAATTTGAGCTGAAGTTTGTGATCCATTCTTTGCATTTGGAAACTCGTAAAATCAAAAGTGGCGATGGCACCGGCAAATCCAGTTTTAGGTGTTGTGCTTGATCGATATATTGCAAACTACTCTCTCCGTCCCTAAATATTTGATGCTGTTGACTTTTTAAAACATGTTTGACCGTTCTTATTATTCAAAAAGTTTAAGTAATTATTAATTCTTTTCCTATCATTTGATTCATTGTTAAATATACTTTTGTGTATACATGTAGTTTTACATATTTCACAAAAGTTTTTAAATAAGAAAAACGGTCAAACATGTTTAAAAAAGTCAACGGCGTCAAATATTTAGGGACGGAGGGAGTACAACAAAAGAATATTTTATCAAGTAGTACTCTCCGAGTCGGTCTTTGCTATGCAACCCACATTTCTAGAGGTTGAATATACTTTTACAACAAATAATCCAAAAGCATATAACTCCGGTAACAACTGTCAGTGCACTATGCTACCATAGCTCTATATATAGTAGATTTAATTTCCTATAGCATGTCTTCTCTTTGCCTCAAGTGTTAGGATCTAGTCTTGTTCTACAATGGACATTCATGTGCTTTCTTACTATATGGGAAATTGTTCAAAAACTTCTTTATTGGAGACCACATCTATCAGGCTCTTTTGTTTTTTCTAAACTACAGTAATTAATATATTTGGTACCATTGCTCAGAGTATGCAGTCCCCCCTTCCCCATCAAAAAGAAAAAAAAATATAGACCCTAATTGCACTAAACCCTTGTATGGCTAGAATCGTGACCATATTTTGGCCTTTCCATACTCAATGGTTACAAACGCTCAACAATGTGCGTACCAGACTACACTCTTTTGGGCAATGCTGTTTTTCTAAGACTATTTATTGAGCCTTTGTTATTGGTCATATAGTTAACCTCAAAGCAAACTTTATGTGAAGAGCTATATTATTTTGTGAAGAATAAAGGCATATGTGTAGCAAAACAAAAAACATTATACCTAACACAAGGAATAAAATAAATTTGGCAAGAATAATGCATACCTTAGGTAAAACAACGTAGAAAATTATGGAAGAACATAAGTTTCGAGTATTTTCGGACTTACATGTGGTATTTGATTCGGTTCCAATCCATTAATAGGGGAAGCTCCACTTGCCATCATGTCACCATATCTGAGTTGAAAAGACCTTTTCGAGGATAAAACACCATTAGGGGTATGTTTAGTTCACGTCAAAATTGAAAGTTTGGTTGAAATTAGAACGATGTGACGGAAAAGTTGGAAGTTTGTGTGTGTAGGAAAATTTTGATGTGATGGAAAAGTTGGAAGTTTGAAGAAATAGTTTGGAACTAATTAAACTCGGCCTAGGTTGTAAAATGTCCATAGGATACTCATAACAGTATGATATTATGCAAACACGACTCAACCAAACCACAAATACTAATAGGAAAAGGCTGATATCTTGTAGCATTATGCAAAGGATTGCGATTTCTCTCAGATAAGTACATACTGTTATATGAATAAAAGACCTCGGGTTTGTGATGATATGCCTACAACATAAATACGTAGAATATAGGAAGGATGGCATGCTTTATTAAGACAGAATTTACTTTATTTAATGAGCATATCTCTCATTAAAAACAAATATCAGATATGTATGGCAATTATTGTAGCTGATATATATGTATATGCATTCATGCATATCTTCTATTTACTGTAAACAGAAACATTTATTGTTCTAGCTTTGATTCATTTATATAGGTAGACTTATCTTCTACTATCCACAACCACTGTCTAGTATTTGTATTGGAACAACATGTTGAGTGTGGGTATAGTTCAGTACTAAAATGCAAATTATTGCACAAATTAATATTTCCTTCTCTCGTGGTTTGATGTAACAATCCTATATGTTTTAAGTATTTGTTACCAAATCTAACGGATTCAGCAAGTGGTATTTTTCTGATGGGAAAAGTCCAATTTTAACCCTCTAACTTTTATGCTTATCTAAAATACACCACCGAATTACAAAACCGGATATAATACACCCTCCAACTAAACCGCACACTTTAATCCCATAAGCTGTTTTTATGGTGGTTTTGGAACACGTGGATGCCAACTATATAAATGCTCCACGTCAGCGGTTATATATATGGGCCAAAGCCAGATGCTTTTTCTCCCTTCGGTGTTTGCCTTGCAAGCGGCGGCAACTAACACAAAGGGAGGGGGGAAGGAAGAAAGAGAGGGAGAGGAAGGAAGAAGATGGGCCAGTCCTCCTCCTCCCCCTCGACCGCAGTGCAAACCCCGCCGAAGGGAGAAACATCTCGCTTTGGCCTATAACCGCTGACGTGGATCATTTATACAATGGTCTTCCACATGTACCACAACCACCATAAAAACAACTCAAGGGGTTAAAGTGTCCGGTTTTAATATTTAGAGGGTGTATTATATTCGGTTTCATAATTCAGGGGTGTATTTTAGATAAGCACAAAAGTTAGAGGGTGTAAAATGGACTTTTCCCTTTTCTAATAATAGATTCCTTTGCCACGAGAATCAATTCGCTGAAAACAAAAGCACTTTATCTGGTAGCATAATGTTTGTGCAAGAAAAACAGTTGATCATATACCATCCACTTAGATTAAACCTGAGGATCTACCCTCCTGACCCACATGTAAGTAACCTTAGACGGCAACATATGTTCGTTGGCACGAGAAAGGAAATCTTCATTTTAGGATCCACTAGCCAAGAGCTTGTGCGTTACAACAAACAAATTGGTTTTGTAGCCAGTTAAGTCAATGAAGCATATATTTAGTTCAAGTAGTACTTTATGATTTTCCTTATTGTACAGTGATTTCAAAATTTGCGTAGAGACACCAGTGAAATGGGAGAAGACTCGTTGGAGGTGGTGTAATAGTATAGATCGATTGTGGGGCCAAATATTAGTGGTAGGGATCGCCATATTTAAGTAGAATAGAAATGGTGGGTATGTTATCCAATATACCTTCATGTAATGGATTGACCGTCGAGTTAACAAACGGTACTTTCTAGCCATTAGGTGACCCAATTTTGGTGAAAATTTCAGTCATCTAGCCCCGGCCGTGGGGATCACAATAGAATGGCAAGAGCATCATCTTCAATGTCTGAAGTCTGAACCAGAGGAGCAAGTGATGGGTAGCACGCCAACGATTTGCAACACCTTCGTCCAGCTAGTGAACTCTTCTCATTCTCTGGCGTCAGTGATGACGACCATCAATTTCTTAAAGAAAGTGTTAACACCCTAATTTCACACCTAGACACGAAATAGGAAGACATTGCAAAATTTTGGAAAGGACCAAATTTCCTTCACAGACCGGTCTTGAGTTTCCTTGCTGGGGTGGTGGTGAGTACTAAGTGTAGGCATAGTAAAAAAACAAGACCGGACCGACAGTCCAACCGGAAAAAACCGAAACCAGCTTCCTCACCGGTTCGGTTTGCTATAAAGACCATTCATGCAATTGACCCGGTGTGAACCGGATGAACGAGAAACCGTCAAACCGGAGACTTCTGAACTGACCGTCAAACCGGAGACTTCTGAACCGGCCGATTCACACGTATTGGGCTGTCAGATGACATTTTTTCACCGGTTCGGTTTGCTATAAAGACCATTCATACAATTGACCCGGTGTGAACATGAATGAGAAATCGTCAAACCGGAGACTTCTGAACCGGCCGATTCACACGTACTGGGCCGTCAGATGACATTTTTTCGTAATGGGCCAGTCAAGTCCTAAGGCCCAGCTATGTTTTTTTGTTTCAAAAATGGCTGCAATGTGGGGAATCAATCCCTGGTCGGCTGGTCCTAATGGCAACTCAACCACCACCATGCTAATCTCCTTACTGTTGAATGGAATGAACACTAATTTAACTAATACATAGAACCGCGACCGGTGAACCGGTGAACCGACGAGCCCACCTGGTCAGTCCCCGGTCCGGTTTTTTCTACTATGCCTGTAGGAGGTAAGACCAACCCCTTTGTAAGGGCCAAGGTCGGTGGCCGCGCGCCGCCGCAGCGCCACGTCCGCCCGAGTCGGCTTGAGCCGAGCCCGTGTCCGGGCCACTGCCTCCCGTGTTGTTGGATTCACCTTGGGTGAATCCATGCCATGCCATTGTGGCCGCCACGTAGCCGTCCACATGGTGCCCCCGTGCCCTCGCCGCGGTAGACTGAGTCCACCGTGGACCGCTCTCCTTGTGCCGCCGACTCGTGGGGCCCGCGTGTCCCCACCAGTCCCTTTGATGACGTCAGTATCATCCTTTTTCTTCGATAAAATAATTATTAATTGCAAAATAATTTGGTTTAATTCCAAAAATTCATTTAAATAGTTTAAAACTTCTAAAATTCATAACTAATTCATACGAACTCCGAATTGAGTCATTCAACTTGCCAAATTCATCTAAAATTGAGATCTACATGTTTGCTTACTTTTAATATACTGTTTATTTGGTTTTTATTAGTATTTTTCCTCATTTTGTGTGCCAGCACGTAGATTCCGCCGTTTCGGAAGGTCGCGTTCGCAAGGAAAAGAGTTTGAAAGATCTTTTCAAGAATCAATGCAAGTCACACATTCCCCTTGAGTTGAACCTAATTTATAAATGTTTTATTGTTTGCTAATAAAATTGCATGTCTTGCTAATTACATGGGATTATGGGATCACCTATCTGCTTGCTTGTACCATTTACTTGACATCCGTCCTTTGTCAAACCTTAGGTGATAATTTGGCTAGCTTGTGTCACTTATGTTGATCTTGCTAGAATTATGTTATGCTTATCCATGCTCAATTACCACTAGCTCACATAATGGGATAATTACATTATTTCACTCTAGTGTCCTAATGAGCCGCGAGCTCGGGACATATGGCCATGTTTTATTGGTCGTAATTATCCAACTAAAATATGGCTTAATGGTAGGCTGTGGGTGTAAGGTTTTGCTAGTCGCACCCATGGCAATTAAGGACCGGTTCATGGGAAACCCTGAAAGACTTTACCACGCTTACCACAAACAAGAATGGGCAACTGATAGACTTGTAGTATAGCTTTCCCATTTCTGACGTACCGAGGCAAGGGTGGGCATGATGGAGTTTGGATGAGCCCTGCGATGGCCTATGCGGCTTCTGGATTCCCCTAGGTGCAAGGGGGGCTGCCCACTGCCGGTTTAGATGTGGGGCGAAACCTGAAGTGGGTGCGATTGGTTAGGGGGAGTTATGTGAAGGGTTTTGTCAAAATCACTCGCCATGGTGACGTGTCTGTGCGGACACAGTGACATGATGGTGGGTTGTGTCTTATACCCATGGGTATAGTTGTGCACCTCTGGCCAGAGTAAAACTATTCGAATAGTCGTGCCCGCATTTACGGGCGATCAATCAGATTCACCGTGATTAGACCCACTCCATTAAGTAACTTGACTTAATGAATTGGTTTAGTTCGGGTGGAATGGTTGGGCCTGTTCAATATGGTGTAGCGTTGTTCAGTGGAGATTTAATATTGTCTTTAATTGATCAACCGTTTTATTGTTTTAAACTATAAAATGTTTACAACCGTCTTTATGCATATAGCCATATACCCTGTTTGTTTTTCCTTGCACGAATGCATCGTTGGTGTGGTTTGCTGAGTACGGTAGTTGTACTCAGCCTTATTATTATTCTCCCTTTTCAGAAGTGTAGTGTTTTTGAGTTGAAGACGAAGTTAGAGGACTCAGGCTTATACCCCAGTTGAGTTTTACCTGTGGAGTGGAGATGAAGCTCTGCTAGGATCGTCTTTTTCCGCTGTTGCTGCTTTCTTTTCAGGATGAGGACTAAGTGCCTCTTTTGTAAGTATTTTACGCTTTATTTACGTCTATATCTATATATTTACTTGTCGTTTTGTGTACCCTGGCTGATTCCTGAATTGGGATTTTATACACAAAATATTCTGGAAATTGAGGCTAAATTTGTAGATGTGACACACCATATGGGCTAAAATGGTAAGGCACGTCCTCACGGTACTGAGGAATCTCAATGGTTTGATATGTCCCAACTGACGGCTAAGATTTGGTGCAATGAATGAAGTGGGTTCGTTCAACCCACTTTAATTAATAATAATAGAGCACGGTTAGGGTTAGCTTAATTTGGAGATCGATTGAGAGCTAGTCAGGTGTCAGCACACAACCTGCTGCCAGTGCCAGAAGTACTCAAGCTTTCCTTCTCACCGTCGATATATATATCTCTGCCCTGCTCCAACCGAAGTGATCTCTCTCCATTTCAGTGTAAAGCTAAGCCGCCCATATTCTTGCCTGCTAGCAGCTAGATTGCACCTTCATCATCCTCTCCGGCCGCGCCGCCGTCCCCTTCCTGTGTCGCCGCCGTCCGTTGCTGGAGCGCCGCCATCCCCTTCCCGCTGCCCCGCCGCCGTTGAAGGAGCGCCGTCCCCTTCCTGCCGTCGTCGCTGGTGAGGATATATCGATGAAAACTTCATCAACTTGATCTTTGCAAATGTTCGATTCTTGCTTAATTTCCCCCACTGCTTGCGACAATGTATTTTTTGTTCTTACACCAAACATTTCATGGACCCTTGCTTAATTAATTATTGGTGATGGAGATTATATTTATGCTTTTACTATGATTCTTACTTAAGATAAAATGATTTCCACCCTATTTAGAAGTAAAAAAATCCGGCTGGTTTACTTATAAAAACGTATAGTGGTTAATTTGTTGAATGATTTTTTTTTACTCCATGCAGGACAAATCTAGGAACAAAAAGTTGGGGAACTCAACATACCGAGTACATTGACATAAACACATCATCTTAATATACCAATACGTATTTTCTTCTACCCTCCAACTATTCAAAGACCTTTAGTACCTCTTATCTTATTAACCATGACGAAAAATTAAAGGGGGACTTACTCAAGGGGTATCCATAGGGTCCAGCGGATGTAGGGGGGACTTATGTCCCCTGCACCCACGTTGAATCCGCCCCTTACTCCATGCATATATTTCTATCCGTGTCGTGTGCGTGCACGATGTTAATTACTTTTGTCACTTCGTTCATGCCTATTAGTATGATCCTCTTGTTTGATTAGCATTAATGTATTGTCCATGCAGCTAGGATTTGCTCTTGTTTGATCAGTATCGGGTGCATAACTGCTATGCCAATTAAGGCTTTTGTTTCCGAGTCGCAAAACGGCACGACATATATAACATGCAGCATACAGCATGCAAACTCTTCCATTAAATAATGTCATCAACTGCACGACATATTAGATGTCACAGGTATACATATATTTGCAATAAGCAATTTACAATATATACTAATCATCAACTCGCGCATATCACATGGGCATGCATGTCTCAAAATATTAATATATGTATGACATTCGATGTCATTATATTTAAAGAGATTTACTTTATTTATTCAGATTTGAATACTTTATATGTAAATTTTTTAGATAAATATAGTAATATTTATAATACTAAATTAGTTTTATTAAATCAGTAATTAAATATATTTTCATAATAAATTTATCATGGGTTGAAAATGTTATTATTTTTCTCTACAAACTTAATCAAACTTAAAGCAGTTTGAATTTTACTAAAGTCAAAACGTCTTATAACATAAAACAGATATAGTACTTAGTAATTAATTTGCAGAAAACATATGGGCAGTCTACCAGACTGCCACCATTGGTTATATATCCAATGGATACAGAATGTGATTGAAATTTCTCAAGTTTTCTGTCACCTGAAAACTAAACTCCCCCATTTGTTTAACACATACAGCCTAAAACAACCAAAAATAATAATGCATTTTCTACCCGGTATCTGTGCACCGGGATGGACGTACCTTCCATATAGGAATAATAAATCTATAGTAAAAGACAAAATGATTGTGTGCACGGTCTCGAATACTCATCTAAAACTCTACTGTAGTAATGCTGCCTTTCAACAATACTCCTACCGAAACTAAATACCTGAGAACATATTAATTTCAGGTGTCATTTGCTACGAAGGAACATGTAGGTCATGGTGTCGGGGATTCCTGTTCAGCGCGTACGCGCTAGGAACGGAGGCATCGCGCACTCTCGCCGCGCTAATAGCGTTTAACGTGCTTTTTTTGCTAACAGCGCTTAGCGTCGTTTTTTTTTGTTTTTTTAGATAAAATTTACCATGCGTCATTTTCTTTTCTTTGTTTAGTTGACTGAACAAACTTTCAACTCAAATTTATTCAGGATTTAGAAATATTTTAACTAAGATTTAAAAATTTTCAAGTCTAGATTTGAACTTAGTTTTAAAAATTTTTTAAGTCAAGATTTAAATACTTTCAACTTAAATTTAAAAATTTTCAACTCAGGTTTTGAAACTTTCATATCTTGATTTGAAAAAAATTCAAGTCAAGATTTGAAAGCTTTCAACTCAGATTTAAAAACTTTTATCTCATATTTAAAAACATTCAACACAAATTTGAAAACTTTCATCTCAAAACTTAAAAACTTTCATCTCAAATCTTTAAAACTTTCAACTATTTAAGCCAAGATTTGAAAACTTTCAACTTAAAATTTGAAAACTTTCAACTCAGATTTGAAAACTTTCATCTCATATTCAAAAACGTTCAACTCAAATTTGAAAACTTTCATCCCAAATCTTAAAAACTTTCAACAAAAATTAAAGATGAAAGATTCAATTTCTAAAATTAAAAAAATCACGGAAAAAAATCAACGAAAAACGTTTCACGGCCTCCTTGCGGTGGAAAAAAGGAAACGAGAAAAAAGAAAAAAAAAGGAAGAAAAGAGCCGCGTGAGGAGCGTGGGCCGCGTGGGCCATAAACGCGCGCCAGTTGCACTAATTAGCGCATACGCGCTAATTAGCCATTGCGCATGGTGTCCCCCTCAGCGCTGAGAAGATGGAGTAGCGGTGATTGTTGGGGTTAGCCTAGGGCTAGTTATCCTAGCTATTACTCGTTTTCTAAGGGCTGTTTGGTTGAGTGCCAATCTTTACTAAAGTTGTGGCAATCACCAATTAAGCCTAGTGTTTGGTTTATGCCATAAGTGAGTTATGCCACAATATTTTAGCAAGCTGGTCCCCTTGTCATTGAGTGATTTTTTTACCATAACTTGCCACAATCATACCAACAAATTCTTAGCCATACAAATATGCCACACTTTACTAAATATTTTATGGTAAACTTATGGCCTGATCTCCTCTTTGTTGGCACGCACACGCAGACAGTCGTACGTCGCACCAGCTATAGATGGCCAAAGGGCCCGCCCGGCACGGCCCGGCCCATGCACGGTTGGGCACGGCCCAGCAGCCATCGGGCCGGCACGGCCCGATAGGCACTTCGTGCCGGGCCGTGCCGGCCCATGGGCTGCACCTCCCGCCCAGGCACGGCCCACCAGCTGTCGGGCCGTGCCGTGCCAGCCCGAAGGCATGCGTGGCCCATCGGGCTTTTATAAAATAAGTCTATTTTTCGTCCCTCCTCTTTGGGCTATTTCATGTATAGCTAAAATAAGTCTATTTTCTGTCCCTCCTCTTTGGGCTGACATATGTATAGCTAAAACAAGTCTATTTTCCATCCCTCCTCTTCGGCTAACATATATATATATATATATATATAAAGTCTATTTTAGGTCCCTATTCTTTCATCCATGGCATATAATATGTCTAGTTTTACTCCCATATTTTTTTTTTGTATCGGGCCTAGCTGCCGGCCCATCGTGCCGGGCCGGCCCAACGTGCCAGTGGAGGGGCCCAGGCATGGCCCGGTGGTCGGGCCGGGCCGGCACGGGCCTGACCTCCGTCGGGCCGTGTCGTGCTTGGGCCGGACCAAAATGCCGTGCCATAGGCCAGGCCGTCGGGCCTCGGGCCTTTTGCCCATCTATAGCACCAGCTGCAGGGGAGAGGCTACCACCTCCTGTCGCCTTTGCAGCTGTAGAGGGCACGCTAGCTTACCTGCAGCGGATGCTAGTAGGGAGTGTGTGCTGTGTTTAGAGGACTACGAGGCGGCTGAGCAGGTGACGGTGCTCTCGTGCGGTCACTTTTTCACCGTCACTGTGTGCTAGCATGTGGGTTATTAGGAACCACCACGTCAGAAAGAAATTTAAAAATATACTATTTTTTTTATAAAAATATTCGGGATGCAATTATTTTGGCAGAAATATACGTCCGATCTCGCATGATCATTGTACGAAAATGATGTAGGTATGATGATGCGGGCGGTGTCACGGATGGAAAGAGCGAGACCGAACGATTTCGCGAAAGGAAAGAACAAGAACGAAACAATGTCGCATAGAGAAACAGCGATACCGGCTGTCTTGTCCAATAGTGTCGTTTAACTAGTGATTAATTACCATAATTAGTGAGTAATTAATGATAATTAGAGATTAATTAGAGCGAGTACAATAATCCACCATGGACTGACGATAGGAATGCCACATCAACTATTGTGATTAGCTGGAGGAGAGAGGGGGAGAGAAAGAACATGAGCCGACGACAAATCTATCGCCGAGCTGCACACATTTATCGAGATAAGAAGCATTGACGATGGATAGCTAGCCAATCAAGAGAGAGAGAAGATTACGAGAGAGAGAGGTAGATTATTCTAATGCAAAGTGAAATGGATGGGCCCCAGCAGTATAGCTAGCTATTGTATACAAAGACTATACTGATAACTTTGATGAGTTGGAAAAAAATTGGAGCTCGCTGCTTACTCTATTATTGACATTACTCTTAGTTACTAATCAATGTGATTAAACATTAATCATTGGTGGTTGTGCGAGACCGTACGCTCTCGCGGCTCACCAATACAAAACCGTGGTGCATCGTCACCCTACATCATTCTCGCATAATGGATCAGTGATACCGCATCGCTTTCGCACTTTCATCCAGCGACGACGGTATATTTTTGCCAAAAAATTTATATCCCGAATATTTATAAGAAAAAAATAAATAAATAATATATTTTCAAATTTAATTCTCACCACGCATGCCATTGTGTGGGTTTATAGGTTGGGAGGTCTAGCTGGTTGTCTAGACATGGGAGTGTGTATAATGTATACAATCAATGCAATCTAGCATTCTTGATATAGGGATAATTTTACAACCACCTATAATGTTATAGAGCTTGAAAAAAGAAGCAAATTATTAATAAGAGATAACATTTTAATATAAGGAGTTTCATGTAATCAAATGGAGAGGGCATCTCCAGTAGATATTGGCGTATGTTGTGCTTACACGACTGATATTAAGTGTTTCACGTAAAATGGATTGTGATTAATTGAGTTTTAATTATTACAAACTTAAAAAATAGATTAATCTGATATTTTAGATCAACTTTCATATAGAAAGTTTTCGTATAAATGCATCATTTAACAGTTTAAAAAGCGTGTCACAAGTATCCAAAATTTAATCTTCCCCTTACACAAGAAACGAACAGGCCGTGTTCTAAACATAAAAAAACATCATTTTATACGCACTAGCGCCTCATGGCCGTCCATGTTGGATGGCTCTGGCCAGGAAATTATAAATTTCAATATGATTCACTTTGTTTATTGATTTTGGATTACTAAGCAAGCAAGCAAACACTTGTTGACGAGCATCGACCGATCGACGGTTGACCTAAGTCAAGGCTTCAAGCTTTTGTTGACGAGCACGCACGCAGCACGTGGTCCGGCGTGACGGCGGCCCAGAACTCGCCGTCGAGCTCCAGCGCCGCCATGTGCTCCGGCGCCAGCACCACCTCCGCGTCGACGCCGCCTCCGCCGTCCCGCGCCGGGTACAGCGACGCCTTCCCGTCGGACTTGTTCGCCTTCCCGCTCCGCGCCGCCACCGCCTTCCCCCACCCGAAGTCGCACCCGTACATGTCGAACCGCGGCGAGCTCCCCACCATCACCCCCGACGCGTCGAAGCACCTCGCCGTGTACACCGTCGGCCTCGCCCCCCACGCCGCCACGCGCGCCCGGATGCCCGCGTCCGTGTGCGCCGCCACGGCGCGCCCCACCGCCGCCGCCGCCCACCCGTGCCCGCGCTCCTGCACGAGCTCCGACGCGCGCACCGGCGACGCCTCCGTGCCGATGGCGTACACGCTGTTCCCGAAGTACTCCCTCGGCAGCGGCGGGCGGAGGCGCCCGCGGTTGTTGATGGCCACGCGGCACACCGTCTCCTGGTCCGGCGACGAACACCTGGCGCGCGTGATGCACCGCCATAGCAGCGAGGTTAGCGCCTGGAACTTGGTGATGGCCGCCGCGCCCGCCGTGTCCCCGGCGTCCAGGAGCTCCTGGCGCGCGCGCTCCTTGAGCGCCGCCAGGGACTCCGGTGAGAAGTGGACCATCCGCTCGCGCAGCGGCGGCGTGTCGAGCCGCTCGATCAGCTCGGACACGTCGGCGTACGGCAGCACGACGGTGGCGTCGTCGTCCTCCTCGGGCGACCACCGCTTGAGCAACGGTGGTGGGCGCGACGTCGGCGGCGGCGGCGCCGCCGTCGTGAGCCTGGCGCGCGCTATCTCGGCCCACGCATTGACCATGTCCCAGAACGCCGTGCCGTCGGAGAGCGCGTGGTTGTAGGCGAAGCCGACGAACACCCCGTCGTCGAGCTCGGTGACCTGGACGACGAAGAGCGGGAGGTGGTGGCCGTCGTAGTTGACGGCGTCCCGGAGCGGGAAGAAGGAGTGGACAAGACCGCACGGGACGTCGGCGTCGGGAGGGACGACGTCGGCGACCGAGACGCCGCCGGCGACGGCGTGGACGATCTCGACGCCCTGTCCATCACAATCGATGGAGACGGAGCAGCCGCCGCCGCCGGGGCGCTTCTCGGTGACGAAGCGGCCGGCGACGGGGTAGTAGGCGCGGAGCGTGGCGGCGAGGGCGGCGGCGAGGTGTTCGACGACGTGGGCGGTGGTGGAGAGCAGCGCGGTGGAGGAGGAATGCGGCGGCGCGAAGAGGAGGCCCTTCTGGATGTAGTTGGCGGAGAGCATGGCGACGTCCCACGAGGTGAGCGGGATGCGCTCCCGCGGCCGAGGCGGTGGCTTCACCGTGCGCGTCGACACCACGCGCACCGTCGACGACGGCATCCTGAGATATATGTGTGGAGTACTGGAGGAGTATATGTGTGTTAATGAGAGTTAAGTTAGTGTGCATCCAAATATATATAGGGCAAACTAAGTTAGCACTCTCTCCGTTTTAGGTTATAAGATATTTTAACTTTGGTTAAAATTTAACTATTTTAAGTTTAACTAAGTTTATAGACAAATATAGTAATATTTAGTGTTGCTTTAAGTTTTTGTTTGTTATATTTGATCATTCGTCTTATTCAAAAATATTTAGAATTATTATTTATTTTATTTATGAATTGTTTTATTATCAAATGTACTTTAAGTATAACTTATCTTTTTTTATATTTGCACTAATTTTTCAGATAAAACGAATGGTCAAACGTTAAGGAAAAAGTCAAAGCAACAGTAATATGGGACGGATGCAGTATATATTTTCATAATAAATTTGTCTTGGATTGAAAATATTCCTACTTTTTTTATACAAATTTGGTCAAACTTGAAGCAGTTTGACTTTGACCAAAGTCAAAACGTCTTATAACCTAAAACGGAGGGAGTACTTTACTACTAGGTCAGATGAGTAACTTAGGTTTATTCCAATTGCTAAGGATTTATTATTAGCGACAGAATAATATAAGATATGGGTTGGTGGCCCAAAAATTGATCCAGTCCAGTCAAAAAAGATAGTCAAAATAAATTTACATGCTCAAACTGCTAAGGATTTATTATTACCAAAAGATGAATATAAGATGGGTTGGTGGCCCAAGAATTGATCAACTTCACTCAAAAATAGATATAAATAAATTCAAATGCTCCAATTGCTAAGGATTTATTATTACCAAAAGAAGAATATAAGACGGGTTGGTTGCCCCAAGATCCAATTATCCAAAAAAGAAATAAATAAATTCAAATACTCCAATTGATAAGAAATTATTATTTTTCACTAACACCGGAAGCTTTAATCTTTCTACTACATTTTACAAGCTGTATGTTGAGTCTGACATGTGCCGGCCTACCTACAGTTACCCATACTACCTCCATCCGATAAAAAACCAATCTAATACTAGAATGTGTCACATACATCTGTTCAGATTCGTTGTACTAGAATGTATCACATCCAGTCCTAAATTTGTTTTTTTGAATGGAGGGAGTATGAGCAATTCTGAAATACTGGTTCGACATATCTTTAAATCATTACAGCCATCTCGCAATCACCCCTATGAACAACTTGGAAAGACTGGACCAACATATCTTTAAGTCACCACGGGCGTCTCGCAATAGACAGGTACGTTGCCTACTACTGAAAAAATAATTAGCAGTAAATACGAGCACATATGTCATTTCTAGGACTTAAACCTAGAGCAACGCTCACTTCGCACCTTACCAGGTATTCTGAAAATAATATGGTCATAATTATGAATTGGCACACACAAATTAACACAAAAGAAGATGAAGTGAATATGCGAAGAAATACTTATTATACGATGAATGAACTTCCCTTTCAAACTTGGCATGGCCAAGTTTGATGGAAGGGAAAGTGCCTGGAGCCTGCCTGCACTGCCTTTCCTTCCATATTCTCCTGCTACCCATTAAAATACTTGCTTAGTTGTAGAAACATGTAAAAAGAGAGAAAAACATCAAATTTACTTGCTATCTTTGACCCCAGTCTGATGCAGAAGATTACCGACGCCACGGACTCAATCAACGCTTCTAAATTATAGGCAGAACAAAAAATAACTAATTGATGCCCTACATTGATGTAGAATATGCTTAGATAATTGTATGTTAAATATTATAGAAATGATGAATGTGTAGATGTTAATATATTATGAAAATAATGTGAGGATGATAATTTGACACTTATATATTGAGTTTTATAATATACTACATACATCTCAATACTACCCACCTTCCTCCCGGCCAACCACAAGTAGATCGTGGCTCAAGAGCGACACCTAACTATCTATTAGCTCTCAACCTCTAAGAGTAAAAAGAAGCATGGTTCTCTTAGGATGAAGCAAGTAGGAATACTCAACAAATCTTCACGAAGTCAACAAAGTGGGACTCAGCAACAAACCAAGGGCATGAAGTATTCAATGGGAGCAGCAACCTTGATTTGGAGGGGAAGAGGCTATTTATAGCCACAATCTCAAATCTATTTGTTGAGGGCAAATATCCCTTTTTTCGGAAATTTTTGAAATAGATTTTCGGGAACTTCCAAAAAAACACCAGAGAGCATTATTGCTAGTTAACCATTTGCGGATTTCTTTTTGAAAATTACTTTCAGAAAATTTTGAAATCACCGGAGAAGAAAAATGCATTTTCAAAATCATCCAAGAAAGACCAGTACCGATTTTCTCAAGTTCAACTCAGTTCGGAAATTTCCTAAGGCAATTTTAGAAACTTCTAAAACTACCGATACTATTTTCGCGCCAACACACCTTTTCGAAAATTTTCAAAGCATTTTGGATACTTCCAAAAAAAGACTAGTACCGTTCTTCGAAAGCAAATATGTTTTGGAAATTTTCGAAACTCATTTTTAGAAAATATTGAAATAAACCGGTACACAAAATAAAGAATAAAGAATGAGAACCACTTCAATAAAGATTTTGAGAACTTATTTTGTTCCTAGACATCAAAACAACATCATAGTCCTGTTTTCCTAATGACGTAATTAATCAAATGAAAGTTTACATTTTGCAACATGAACAGATTATGCCTTGAACATCACTTCACGAAGAAGTGGCATTCCTTCGCTTACTCTCAAACTTCACTTAGTCTCAAATAAATTGTTAGTTCTCATAATCGTATTAGCATTAATAACCTAAATAATTAGAGAGCTATATACACTTTTAAATTTAAAAATATCCAATACAAAGGGCGTATGGTTTGGAGTGTCGGATGTTTGGATTCAAAGTTACTTCGAACTTTACCCTTTAAAAAAAAGAGAACTTTTAGGGCAATTAGGGAAAACATTTTCTCACATGCATAAAATAATCTTCATTATGATCATAGTATTACACATAGGTGTCGCCGATCACTATTCACTGACATGCTCACATCTCGGCCTTGGACGCCTTCACCACCTCCGCCTCCATGTCGCCGGCGCCGGCGCCGTCGATGGCGACGACGCGCGGCTCCCGCCCGCGGTGGCCGGGCACCTTGGGCACGGTGACGGTGAGCACGCCGTCGTCGAGCCTCGCCGCGACGCGCCCCACGTCGGCGCCGGGCGGCATCCTGAACCGCCTCCAGAACCTCCCCGCCGCGCGCTCGGCGCGGTGCCACCGCACGCCGTCGCGCTCCCCCTCCTCCTCCTCGGCGGCGCCGGCGCGACGCCGCTCGCCGGACACCCGGAGCACGCGGCTGGCCTCGTCCACCTCCACGCGCACGTCGCCGCGCCGCACCCCGGGCACGTCCACCGTCACCACGTGCGCCTCCGGCGTCTCCTTCCAGTCGCACCTCGCCAGCGCCACGGCCGCCGGCTCGCCGGCGGCGGCGGCGGCGGCGACACCTCCCGCCGGCCTCAGCGGCGACTGCTCCAGAACCCGGAACGGGTCGTCGAGCATGTAGCCGTAGCCGTACGGCACCAGCGCGGCGGCCGGCGGCGCCATCATCACCACCATGGCCGCCACCGCTGCAACCATTCCAAGAACCTCCCGTTCCGCCACCGCCGCCATTGCTGTCTAGGCTCCAACAATGTCTACGTCTTTGCTGTTTCTGCTTGTTTCTTGGGAGAAGGCAGCGTTCGCGTTCACGAGGGTTTTATACGCGGTGGCGCCATGGATGGCGAGGAGAGAGGTCGAGATGGGTCGAGATGGAGGTGGAGTAGGTTCTTCTAGGAGCTTCTCTTGTGATGGAGGATGGAGCGCCATTGGAGGAGTTGCGAGGTTTCGGGAGAGGTCTGGAAATGCAACTAGGATGGGTTGCGCCAGGATGGTTAGTTGGGCCCAATGTAGGCCCAACAGATGGCTTGATCGGTTGATCCGGGTTGGAGTAAATAATACTCCCTCCGTTTGATTTTTAAGTAAAACTAGAAAAAATTACTCGTATGTTGCAACAGATGTAGTCTATTTTAATCTTATTATTATTATATGGTTTAGTTAAGATAAAATTCACTGTGGGAGTTCGCTTGGATATATATATATATTTAGAAAATCATGATCTGCAGTTAGGAGTCCGACGTCTCAAGTTAGCATGCGAGTTTTTTTAAACAGATTTCTTATATGATTCCTTCTGTATTAACAAAAGTGAACGATCTTAAAAACCGACTCAAATACGGATGTGTATTTCCAAAAGCAAACGAACTTAAAAACCAACTCATACACGGATGACGTACCAAAATACCGGTAAAAACATTTTCAATTTTTTATAATAGTAGAGATTTAGAAAAAGCTTTAGCAACACCTAAAATATAAAATTAGTTTTATTAAATCTAACATTAGATATATGTTGAATTTTTTTTTTGCAGGGAACGTTGAAAATATTAATATATCTTTCTATTAACTAGGAAAAAAATTAAACAACTTATAATATAAACAGAAAGATTCAAAGTTTGGGTTGAGTTTTCGCGCCATCATTTCGTGTGCTTCTCCGTTTTGATTTACTCTTGGCTCCTTTGGATAGCCAGAGAATTCTTTTTTAGAATCTCGCTAACAATTGTGCTGTTCTTTTTTTCTGCGGAAAATGTACGTGTAAAATTAAGATTCGGGGAGATTTAAAATTCCTTTTACACCTCTCAAACTCTCAATGTATTGAATGTGGAAGGGAGCACATGAAACAGATCAAAGAGAAAGGGCTCCTTCGTAGCGCAGGAATTTTAGAAAGATTTTGATAGGAATTAGCTCGTTTTCTCCTGAATTTCCTTAAAATTTCACTGTTCCAATGGACGGCTGAGTGCGAAAAGTACTTGGTTCTAATGGTGAGAAGTGTTCAGTCGTAGAATTCAGGGTACAAATATAATTAATAGACTCTCCTTTGAGTTCATTTTGTTAAGAGTAAACGTTCAATTACAAGATTATAATCTCACGAAAGCAATAGACGCTTAATTAGAATGTGATGATTTGACCATTTCTGCTGCATGCATTCCTCGAAATTGCCTAATTCATACTCCCTCCGTTCCAAAATATAGCTATTTCTAGCACAGTGTCTTGTCCCAAAATAAAGCTATTTCTTCACCTACCTCCTCCTCTCAACCAATCACAACCATTCTTCTTCACCTACTTTCTCTTTTCAACCAATCACACACTTCCTCCAATCATTCTCACCTACTTTCTTAATATCCATGCCAATCTCAAAAATAGCTTCATTTTGGGACGGAGGAAGTACTAGTATATGTCAGCAGTTACGAAACTATGGATATATATGATCATAACGACATGCATACAAACCCAATGATATTACTTTGAATCTGAAGTGTATGGAATATAGATGCCTCATGGAAACTGAACGGACTACAGAGACACAGGATAATGTTAGGAAGCAGACAACAAAAAGAAAAATGGAATTCACCAATGGAAAAAGTATGATGAAAAATGAAATAACAATGAGAAATCTAGATACTTGCAGAGACGCTACCAGTTCTTGTACATCATCACAGCTTGATGGCACATTAACAAGTTAACATTCTGTTTTTAACAAAAAGGGAGAAAAAGTTGGTGTGATGACCAAAGTAAGAAATATACCAAAATGTTGTCACATACAATAAAACAACTATCATCAAAGAAGGACGCGTGAAAAACAAGAAAAATTAATCATAAATCAAGGCTATCCTAGCTGTGCCGACCGCCTCACCTCTTCAGATAGACAAGGGGATTTCACATCAAAATGTCTGTACAAGAAGCATAAATTGGTCATGAACTCAATAAAGTGTCATGTTCACATTTGAAGTCACACCCGCATTTTTGCTGAACAACCAACTTTTGATCACCCTCTACAAGTTCATAAATTGGATAGGCTGAGACGTGCACCACGGCAGGCCATCAAACTCGCGAAATTTTGGGATGTGAGCTCGACTGCGAGGTAAACATGAGTAGCGCGTCTTAAATCGTCTTTGCACGAATGATTTGAGTAGTGTTTGCAGTGGACAAGCTTTTTTCTGCATTTGAAACCACAATACTCATTTTATCATCACCAAATTGTCAGATTAAGATGACTTCAAACGAGTTTGCCCTTTTGCCTGAAAATACTTAGTGTGATCAAAAGAGAAGTTGTGAGGTGAGATAATCAAAACAAACTTCTATACGGAAGTTACCAAATTATAGTATTACCTTTCTTCTTTTTGATTTTTCAGTTTTCCAGCAGGGGAACAGACCATGACAGCCAGGTGCTCCGGGCTCAGAGACCCTGCAAATCACATATAGGTACCCTAAGCTCAGGCAGATCAATAGTAAGCATAACAAGTTGAAAGAAAAACATTTCCTATTGAGCAATGAACTCAGTGTCCTACACAGGGAATTTGGTCAAAAACTTGAAATATTTCTGAACCACCAAATGGAGAAGAATATTCCAAATCCAAAGGTAGCCTAAAAATCTCTACTCCAAAACTACTAGTGTATCAGAAATTCAGAATTGACCAATATGACAGGGAACCAAAGTAGCTTCCATGTCAATATCCACTTTCTACACTGTTCCAAATAATGAGTCTAAAAAATCAAAGCTTGGTTCGCTTACTAACATTTGCATGTTGTATGAAGCTAGGTTTGCTCTATAAAGATTGCATGCGATTGTTTATTATGTAGAAGGAAACCATAGAACTAAGATGGTCTGTTACTTACACACTCTCATTGTCACAGTTTGCCAAGTGGTTATTGCTATGCAAGAGGCTTGGTGAAATGGCATATCCATTTTCCATTTGTCCATTTTGGCGGAGACCATGGCTGCCAATATTTAAGGATTTTAATCCATTGCTCAGTTCCTTGTCGACTTGCCTTGAGGGAAAAACAGTGTCCGTTTCGGGCATCCTGTGGTACTGTTCACCACTAATTCGTGGCACAACTTGATTTCTCTCAGGTCTCATTTGATTCAAAATCCCAGGTGCATGTTTTTCAACAGCCTGAAGCCATGCACTTTCTAACCTTTGCTCCTCAACAGTCACGGCTTTCGCTTGTTCAACAGAGACTTCTTTCCCTCTAGTTCTATGCATTCCTGTGTTCCCTTCAGTGGTGCATGACTGCAAACCTCCACTAGCAGCTGAAGCACAGCTGAATTTCTCCAGTTTTTTCTCGATCTCTTCAGAATAATTTAAATTTCTTGATGGGTTTCGAATTCCCTTTAGTCGATCACTGTTTGTTGAGCAACTCAACGCATCAAACTCATCTCTTTCGTCCAAGTCCTCCTCACGTTTTAGTCCTCCAGCAAGAAGCTCTGGCATTAAACCGATCCTGACTTCTACATTGCATCTCAGTACAGTCTCCATAGAATTTCTGATGCTGCTCGTGAATCTTTGAGCTCGAGACTTTATATCACTGCCCTCAAATGCTATGAAAGCAATATAATATCCTGAAAATAAAGTTTACAAAAAAAAATGTTGGGCATGCTAGCAGCTCAAATTTAGATTAGTGAAACATTAGGAAATCGTATAGAAGGGAAAGAAATTCATAAAGGCCCTGTTCTTTTCTCCAACAAAAGTTGGATTAAATTTTGGATATTCGTGGCACGCTTTTTAAACCGCTAAACGGTGCGTTTCATGCGAAAACTTTCTATATGAAAGTTGTTCTAAAATATAAGATTAATCCATTTTTTAAATTTGTAATAATTAAAACTCAATTAATCACACGTTATTACCACCTCGTTTTGCGTGAAACACTTTATCTTCATCTTCAGAAGATTCAAACACTACCAAAGTTTCTCAGAACTTCGCTTAAACATGCATATGAGGCTCTATTGTACTATATGCATCTGATTAATCATATTAACATGATAACATTAGAACAGAATTCAAATATGAGCTTTCACCTAATCTGCAGGCACTAAATCGACCAACTACAGTTAATAAAAAGTTAATGACACGTTCTGTTTGAGGCAAGCAATAAACTATGCCTTCATTATACCTTCATTAAACGTTTGTACACCATCCTGGAATGCAAAATGCAAAGCATCCAACTACTATCACACTAGCATTTAATCAATACTCAATTTTAGACCGATTCAGTGGAGGCAGTAGAGCTATACAGCAGCTCTAGCCCTAGTCCAGAAGGTAGGTCCTAAAGCTCGGCAAACTTGTGAAACAAACTAGTGAAAGCACAAAAAATGGTGCAAGAACAAGAGAGCATTCATAGTACAGGTTTACCTCCATAGTCTTTGACAGATGCTAGCTTCCCATGATCACAGAGTAACTGCTTCAATGTCTTGGAGTGACAATTATCTATGCATTTTCTCCAAATTCGGGCAAGATTATCTGAGCTTACGTTAGTCATAGGCCTAAGCTCAGAAGAATTACTTCTTTGAGCAGAATCTTGTAAAACTCTATCAACAGACCTACATTCTCCATGCTTTAAGTTGTCGTTGGCCCTCATTCTGGAAGACACTGAAACAACACCCTGAGGACTGGAGTGCCCACTGGCTGTTCTGAGGTCCAGTGTTTTCCTTGAACCACGCAAAGTGAATAGAGGATGAGCTGTAGTCCTGCTAGCAGAGGATTCTCTCACTGCATCCATCACAATCTCACTGGTTGCTTTAGCACTTTGTTTACTGCTGCTTCTTGACTGGATCATTTCTGAATTATGACCAGAACCAAGCTGGAGTAGTGCTGCAGTGAACCATGTAGAACGCTCACTTGAAAGCCTTATCTGCTTCTCAGCATCAGAAAGAATCTTCAAAGCTTGTTGTAATCGTTCCAACTCGGCATCAGTAACTACATAAAACAAAATTGTGTTTGAGAACTTCATGTAGATAGCACTACATGGCTGTCTTGCATGTAGCTTGTATTACAAAGAGGTCATGAGACACCCACGAACCCTAGGCTAAGGAGAAATACCAAAAAATACCCTTTAACAATAGCAGTAACAACAAGCAGGGCATTACAGATACAGTGGCAGACAAACAGCAATTCCAAGCAAGAAAGATAACAAGGTGTGCCGGTATACACTATGTAGTATGTACTATTGATCTTCTTTTTTTTTTTACACATAGCCTACTGAGTAAGTGATTGTTACATTCATATTTTCAATTGTTCTATGAAAGATCCTTTTTTGGTCCCTAAACTATCGTCGGAGTACAATTTTCACCCTAATGAACTGAACATAAAAATATGAACTTGATGTCCTCTAACTTCTCAACAGGACCAAGTCCAACCTTAATGGTGGTATTCATGGTGATTTTTTCCATGTAAACCCACTGGATGGTGTAGCATCCAAATGGCAGAAATGATGACAAATCCGTAAACATGTAAGCAATAATCATGCACCAAGGTACCTTATCCCTGCAAACTGAGTGACATACTGACATGGCCAAAAGCACTTCCAATACCAACATTGGGATTGAAATAGTGGATTTGATCCAGTTTAAAAGTTTGATGATGTAGAGTAAATGGTTTTTTAAGTTAAGGTAAAAGTTACAAAAGTGATAGACTGAGAGTTGAGGGACCTGACATGCCATTTTTCCTTCTTTTTAGTACTGAAGTATTGAACAAAAGTAATTTAAAACTTCCATCGGTAGTAGCACAACAGGAAAAATCATGATACTAATAAGAATGCATCATGAATTGGCCTCTATAGTAGTATAGTACCTTGAAAACCACAATTTTTTTGTGTTATTCAACACCTTTGACTGGGAGCATAAGAATCACAAGCACAAAACAGTCACAGTGTCACACCATAATAAATGAGAACAAACTTCAAAAACTACATTCCACGTTACAAATATGAAGAAAGAGCATAAAACAGTTTAATCTAGCTAATCAAAATGATATAATATTGATATTCTGTGGAAAAAATTATGCATGGATGAGCAATAATTCAATAAAACAGCATAACTTGATAGTATTGCACTAGTAAATTGGAAATACTCACTGTTTCGACCACCAATTCCTTCTCCACCACAAGTAGGGTCAGCTAACCTATAAGTCCCAGCAATGATGTCCATTATGAGCCCAGCTAATTGAGACATTAATGCCATCGGATCAACACCAGAATCCATCAGTTCTCTGGACCTTTTCACTGTTTCAGCAGTGTCTGCTGACATGGCTATCTCTAAAAGATCAAGTAATTTCTCCTCGGACACAACCCCAACCTGAAATTTATTCAAAACATTGTAACTAATTTGGATAGTGAATTCATATTATATAACAAAGATAGGTTCAATTCATTCATGCGGGATTCCAATAACAGATCAATAAGTACAACTAAATTAAAAAGCAACTAGCTGATGGATTGCCTATTTGATTGGATTGTGCTTACAGGCTCTAAATTTGCTATGGAGAATCCTTGGACTCTGCTAACTATGACAGTACACATCCCAGAGAACTTAAGCCAACTGTTGAAGGTATGATTACTCTCTCTGTTGTTGAACAACACACACAGTCTCCTATATAAATGTTTGATCATTTCCTTTCCTAATCATATCCATAAAAAAATATCAAAATATAACATGAAAGTATTTTCTCATATCATATCAACTCGTAATGTTTTTTGCATATATCTGTGAGTTAAGATTTCAAGGTTTGAATGAACCCAAGTCTTTTTTTAACCAAATACTCGCATTCTAAACTGATAGGGAGTATATGTTAATTTCTTTGCACTGCTTTGATTAAACAAGACATTCAACTTAGCTTAATTTTATTCAGCTTCATCGATCATGTTATCAGGGTCTCTTCCCTGTTGGTTAAACTAGAACACAATAAACATATTCAATACATACAAGCTCCATTTGGATATGTGCAAATCGCGACGAAATCCTTAAAGAAGCAAGCACAACTTCAAATAAAATAGCAGAAATGATAATTCAAAAGATAGCCAATAATCTGAGCAGTAACTCACCAGATCATTTACGAGTGAAGGTGTAATCTTTTTCCCAAGCAAACTCAACTGATCTAACATAGTCTCTGCATCTCTTAGTGATCCATCTGAATTTAGTGCTATCAAATCTAAAGCAGCCAATTCAACATCAAGATTTTCCTTCACAGCAATTTTCCTCAGCCGACATACTATGTCAATGTCCTTGATCTTGGAAAACATGTATTTCTGACAACGTGATATGACAGCACGAGGAAGGTTTTCTGGGTCTATTGTTATAAATATAAACACAACACGAGGTAATGGTTCATCAAGAAATTTCATAAATGCTGACCACACTTTAGAAGATACCATATGGCATTCATCTACTACAAAGACCTTGTATCGTGAAGAAGTTGCAGATGCTGGTATATTTTCAATCAAGTGCCTAATTCTATTTATACTTTTTCTATTGCTAGCATCAACTTCAATTAGATTAATTCCATTTCCAGTGAAAAAGTCCGTACACTCCATACAAGCCCCACAGGGCTTGTTCTCCCCAATAGCAACACAACTTAAAGCTGCTGAAAATATCCTTGCTGCAGATGTTTTTCCTGTCCCACGAGGACCATGAAATAAATATGCTGGGGCTATTCTTTCTCTTATGATGGCATTATTAAGTGATTGTACTACAAAACTCTGACCAACAAGTTCATTAAATGACCTTGGTCGGTATTTTTGGCTCAAGCTTCTCTGGTCCGAAACTGCATGATCAGCTCCACTCATAGGCAGTGCAATCCCATCCTGACTTTTACAGCTTGACCACCTTCGGCCATCCAATCTGCTCAAAGCTTCCAAATCTAATTCTCCAAAGATGGTCGAAACTTCATCACTTGCTGAATCAAATGATGAATAAGCAAAATGACAACTATCATCTAAGAGTGGCGTGCTTTGGGAAGACTTCGTAAGATATGCACATTTACTGGAGCCAGATGATCTCTTCCTTCTGTGCATTGTCTGACCCCCACACAACAGGCTGCTCCCTTTTCTTCTGAGTGTATCAGAGAGCGAAGGAGAAAAACTTCTTTCAGATCCTTTATGTTTATTCCTCTTTGACCAATTACAAGGAATACCGCACCTTTGACTTCTCAATAATTCAGGTTGGTTTAGCCCATCTTCATCTAGTGAAGCAGCAGTTGTTCCATCCCAAGAACCAACCGTGCTGGGATTCCTCCCTCTGTACCTGTAATAAGAACTAGTGGAGACTGGAGTGCAAGAAAACGAAGATCCTTCTCTTCTTGGTACTTTCAAAAACTTAGAGGGGTTCGATGAGCTGAGACACCCAGGTGCAGCAAAGAGGGGTGATGTAGAATGAGAAAAGTAGCCCCCCTTCTGAAGCAATTCATGATTCTCTGAGTTATAATTATCAGTGTCTTCAGATTGCTCCCCAGAGTTAACATGGAGATCTAGCAACTTGGAAACTGTTGAATTTCTGATTGCTCCTTTCTTTGAAAGTGAACTCCTCCTCACCCTTCTAACAGTTCTTGTAACAGGAGTGCCTGAATTGGATCCCTGAACACTGTATATGCTGACAGGAACTTCCAGGCCTGTCTCGCTCCTAGAGTCCACACCATTAGAAATGCATGGGCTTTCCAAGCTACAGTCTGCTGAAGCTTGCCTGTCATCATCATCTAACTTTATCCCACTTTCACTGGATTTGTTAGAATGATGCCTCCAATTGTAGAGATAAACCTTTTTCCTTTTCTTTTCACCCTTTGGAGGTGCAGCAGCTGGCTCAATGTGCTTTTGTGATACATTACTGCCAATCTCATTGGGATTAATAACACACGAAGTTGTCATAAATGATTTAGAACTCAAAGGCGATCTCCATGATGAACATGTTTCAGGATCACGCAAGAACCGTGCCTTTCGTAGTGCAGTAAGTTCCTTTTTCAAGTGAAGCTCACTTGGACCAACACACCCCTCAACCATAGTTGCCATAACTTAGGAGCAAGAGAAATAGTGATAATCAAAAGGAAGCACTGTCCAAGTAAAGAAATGTTGTTCTTCAGTCTGCAATAAATCATACCCAATATTGTCAAAGCCTGAAACAACTAAAAGACATATGCAAAGTAAAAATAACCTATCATAAGCATTAAAGCTACCAAACTACCTGAGTAATAATAACACAAACAATTGAAAAATAGATCCATGATGAAATGGGAAGCAAACAACATAAAGGGCATTCTATTGGCGTGGGATAATCTAATAGAATTAGACTATGCAGAGAAAACTAAGCAAGCATTCAATGAATACGCGAATCATAATTCTCATTTTTCTCACAGAGAAAAGATTAATTTTGGCACAGCAATCTTTTCATAAACAATATTTTCATTACAAGTGACTAACAGTCTAACACTAGTGATGTACTGTCCTAGACTCCTAGCACCGCCATAGCCTCCTCCCATATTGCCCCTCCCCCCCTTCCCCATCCCACAGCCTCCTGCTGCTTCTCCGTATGCTGCGACCCTCCCACACTGCATATGAGCACAGCCAGAAAACCAGCATTGTAGGCTTGCATGAGGAGGGACGTGGGAGAAACAGAGGAGGAAGAAGGAACAGACATAATTGTCTTGTTCATCTTGGAAATTTTTTGTTCAAAAAAGAAAAATATATATATGTTTAATTAAGTGGTATGAGTAGAGGAGGGGATTTAGTTTTACCAATTGCCATTTAGAGGACATATCATCAATTTCCATCTAGTGGAAGGCAATGTACTCTTTTCTCAAACAAGAAAAATGGCAGTTATCAATCCCTGTTAAAGGAGAGGAAATCTATGTGGAGGTGGTGGCGTGATGCTAGCGGGGAAACCTCCAGCAGGTGGGAGAGCAAATATCTGGATGAAGATGGTAGCATTTGGAGGAATTCCTGTTGGGTCAAGTCTAGCCAAACTGTTGGTCTAGTCAAACCAGTATAAGTGAATTGAACGCTCATAGTCGACGACAAGAAAACAGGGACCTATAAGTGGTAAATAATCCCAAATTTATCCTTTATTCAAATATCAATATTCATATTCCTTTTCCTTTGCACTGCCTAAATGGAACACCACGTCTTTCAGGTAAGAAGAAAACACTAACTTACATTTGCACAGGTAGAAAACATGCGGTCATGCACACTTGAACAGATCTCATTAACCATCACTAACTAAAGGACAAACAATGCAATTCACTGAACAAAGCTATTACTAAATAGTTTTCCCATACTTCGCACTAGTTTATGAGAACGTCATCACAAGAGGAAGAGATAGGCCAACCAGTAGCAACATCATTTATCTGACAGGCAGAAACTTGGATCGCCCACGGCAACTTTAATTCAGGGAATTTTCCACCACAAACCACCAGCCTGTCCAAGAACTGAAATGGTGCTCAGGGCCAACCCGTACTTGAGTCAAACTGAAGCTAAACTGTCATGCTCCGCACTGAGCTGACCGTGGAAAGTATTCTGCTTGAGATCAACCAACTAGACCAAGTTTTCCAGCGCGCCGCGTGTGTGGAAGGGGGACCAAAAAGAAAAAAATTCACATTTTTGTACCGGAAACGAATCCAGGAACCCTAGCATCATCATCATCATCCTAGCGTGATCAGGACCGAATTCGCGGAATGGGAGCTCTACCCCCAAATCAAACACAAGCTTCAAATCAAACCACAAGCTTTGCTGTCCGATTCGTACCGAGATGGAGGCATGCAGAAGAAGGGATGGCTCCGCAGATTGGAGAAGAAAACACACAAAGAAGGGGATGGATTCGCCCAGACATTACCAGAAGAACACAACAAATCGGGCCTAGAGCCGCACGAGCAGAGCAAGAAACCGAGAAAGAAAAAAGGTGGCGCCTTTAGGAGCATGCAGCGACTACTAACCTCGAGGAAGTGGAGGAGGAGAGCGGCGTCGCAGTGGCCGTCTCCGCCGCGGTCGCCGGGCTGGATTTGGAGCAATGCGGGTGACTGGATTTGTGGGGAGATCGCCGCCGCTGCGTTTGGGCACCTCCTCCTCCTCCTCCTCTCCCTTCTTCTTTCCTTTTTTTTACTTTTTCTTTCTTTGGATTCTTTTATGTACACTGTACTACTCCTACACTGGGGAGAGTTTCTTCAGTTTTAAGGCCTTAAGATTCTGAGAAAAAAATGTAAAAATCTGGAGAAGGTTTCTATTTATTTTTTTTTACATATTCTTATAATTTTGATTGAAGATCTGAATTGTTTGGGAGAGCTTCTAGCTATTATATTTTTTCTCTAGAATCTCCAAACATGTCCTATGTTAGCTACAGTTTCTCTTAGAATCAGATACTCTCCTAAACAGTTTAGATTCTTATTTATATTTTGAGAAACAGTAATTGTATAAAATAGAAAAAAAATAGAAACTAGAAACCAGCTTTTTCATATTCTAAAAATGTTTGGAAAGCTTAAAATTATAAGAAGCTACTAATGTGTAGCCAGTTTCTAATAATCTGAAATAATTAGGTTTCTTATAGTTTATTTTTAGATTTTGTAACTACAATTTCTTAAAATCTATAAAAAAAACAAATTATTCGAGAGAATATTTTATTCTATTAGAAACTGCACATTTCAGAAGCTTTTCAAGTAGACCAGTGGTATGCACTCATGACTCATGTGAGTGCTGTGACTAGGA
Organism: Oryza sativa Japonica Group; assembly: GCF_034140825.1. Taxonomy (NCBI): domain Eukaryota; kingdom Viridiplantae; phylum Streptophyta; class Magnoliopsida; order Poales; family Poaceae; genus Oryza; species Oryza sativa. The sequence goes on from NC_089045.1 coordinate 8,195,928, forward strand.
TGAGAGGATGGAATAGTTTAAATGTGTTGAGCTGGACACACATTGGGGCCCATACTTAGGAAATTGAGAGATTTTTGCGGGGCAAAGAAGAACCTTTTTATTTTTCTTTCCAAGTGAGGGACAACCCTTTGGTCCAACATGCCGGCCTTCATTTCAGGCCTTTCTGAAACTAGTTTATCTTCTCTCCCCTGAATTATTAGTATGCCCCAATTATCATGGCATGGTGTACTTGCTTCCCTTAAATAAGAAAGCCAGTGTAATGGGGACATGTTGATGTTTTGATGGGATCATGGGAGAAAAAGGACTTTAGTACTACTTGATGGTATCATTGCAAGCATCTGATCTGAATTTATCTCAAGTTCATACCCCTCCATTCCACGATTTGGTTGAACTCATAATCCTTTTTAATGATGGATCGATAAAATCCTGCCTCTACAACTAACGTGGGTGTATACAGTGAAGAAAAAAAAATAAGACTACTTGGACCTAACACCTTGTAAAGAAGCCAGAAGGCACACACTAACGAAAAAGGTTCAGAAAAAACACAAATCATATGGGGAAGACGAAAGGCTCTGTTCAAATGCGTGTATTGATTGAGCTTTTTTTTTATCTTTTATTTTTGATTGAGCTTATTTACCTACATGGAAAATGAGACAGATTATTAGTGTATAATTAATTAAGTATTAACTATTATAAACTTAAAAAGATCTATTTGATTTTTTGAACTTATATGTAAAAAACTTTTGCACAAAACGTATTGTTTTAGGGAAGCATGTATGTAGGTAGAGAATAAGGAAGTAGCCATTCTGAGTAGCTCTTTAGAACTCGCCTAAGCTTCAATCTCGTTTCTAAAGTTCCAACCAAATTTAGAAAAAAAAACATGACTTCAATAGCCCACACTTTCTTCAACATATGACAATTATCTTCTTAAGCACATAGTAATGATTGGATATTCAGATCATCTGTGCATTTCTTCTGCTCTCCCGAAAATTTTAAAAAAAAAGAAAAAGAAACTGCTACACTTTCATGAAAATCGCCCCCAATGGTTTGATAGAGCATGTACAATCGGTGTCCCCCTGGCTCACATCGTTCGGCTCCGTTGCTTTTTGAGCCGACGTCATCACCCAGCAGGGGCGTGCGGTGCGATGAGGGGACACGCCCCTCGCTCACTTTTTAGCTGAGCCACGGAGCCAAGCTCTGCGTTGGGCACGCAGTAGCTTGTGGACACCGTTCCGATCCCAAAAATTTCCCCTTCCACCCTCGCCTCCTCCACCACTCTCCCCTCCCCCTTGGTGCCGTCATGCTCATATTCTCTCTGCCTCCCCTTCTAGCCGGCGAGGTGGTGGAGGAGGCGTCGGCGGCCCCCGCGAAGATCCGCGACAGCGACGACCTAGGGACGGTACGGCCGTCTGGATCTAGCCTCCCGACCAGCCATGGAGGGAGAGAGAGGTGGCGATGGCGGCCCTCCCCATCGCCCTCGCGGCCGCCGGCGACAGGAGAGAGAGAAGCGGTAGAAGAGGAAAACAAGTAAACAACATATGTGGCTTTGTGGGTTGGAGTATCTTCACATGGTTGCTTGCGATTTTGAAGAACCCAACTACGAGTATCCTCCATTGGAAAATGGATATCACATAGAGTGGCTCCAGTTAGTGAGGGCACCGATGAAGTGGCTTTGGTTGTAGTGTTGTACATGCCCTTAAGGGCATATTCAGAATTCATGAACTTTACATGATTTTCACAGGAAACAATTCAATCCATTCAACATTTACACGAAATTCCTCCGGACCAAATAGGCCCTGAGAGTTTCAGCAAGATACTGAACTTTTCTCCTGCTTAATACATAACACTAATTTTAGCATCAGGCTTATCATCAATGGCGTTCCTAGAGTATACTACCCTGGGTAGGACCCCGGTAGAATTTTAATTTTTAGTTTTTTAACCTATATTAACTATATTATTAGTTCAAAATCGTTGTATTATATGTACTGTGTTATTATATATATAGAACCTTGGGTAAATTTTGTTCGGGTTCGCCACTGATTATCATCCAAATTCCTGTAGGATGGAACCTAGCTAGTGAAGGCCGAATCATAGTCTGCCGGGCCTAGGCTATATCAATCAAGCCTATCTAGTCTAATTTTGGCCCACTCCTGACTATTGCCCTCCGGCCCTCTTCTTCTTCCCCAAACATCAGAAGGCTACCAATTTGTGCAAGCTAGCTCATTAATTAGCTTGCAAACTGACTTACTGACTAATTAGCTCACTGATTAGGAAAATTCACAAAAAAAATGTGATTTTCCATGTACCGTAATGCTAATGTAAACTTGTGATGTTATGCCAAAAATCGTGCGTCCAAATATTCAGTTTGTTAATCAAACTATCATGGTGAGACGGAACAAAAGAATATGTACATTTACTACTACACACATCGTTTTCCCGTGCGGTTAATTTGGATTTTCACGTACGGAGCTTCGGCCCGTCTGGAGCAATTCATCTGCGAAAATCACCATTTTTGCGTGCGGTGGCGTAACCGCACGCGAAAATCCGATTTTCGCGTGCGGTGCTTATGTCACCCGCACGCAAAAACAAAAAATCGAAAAAAAAATTCAGAAAAAAACAGAAAACCCTAGATCAGGTTGTCGCCACTGCTCCCGCCTCATTGTTGTAGGATCAAGGAGGCCGACTAGAGGGGGGTGAATGGGCGGTTTTAAAACTTAATGGCACTTAAACAAAACTAACCTAAGTTGCTAGGCAAGGTGAGGTGCAAGGTTAACTAAGCAACTAAATTAAGTTTTGCAAACCTAAGTGATATGGGCTCAAATATGTCTCTATGAATGTAAATAGCACAAATGTAAATGCAACAAATAAATGAGACAAGAGACAAGGAATTTTTCACCGAGGCTCGGAAACTCGCCGGTTTCCTAATCCCCGTTGAGGCGAGCCCAACTCCACCGCTCAACCACGAAGCCACTGCACGCCCCCTTCGTCAAGGGGTGGGCAAGGCGGGAGCCGGCCCACGGAGAGGACTACCCAAGCCTCGATCACTCGGGGTAGTTCTTCCTTCACTCCGAAGGTGGTGAACTCCAAACCACTCACAAACGGTGCCGGGCCTCCTTCACAATCTCCTCGGAGAGGTCACCGGGCAACACCTCCATAAGCCGTCTAGGAGACGGCAACCTCCAAGAGTAACAAGTCTAGGATGCTTGCCGAGGATGATCAAGTGCCACACTAGCTATAACAATGAAGCAACGCACTTGGATTGGCTTAACTCACTCTCTAACACCTCACTAGATAAACTAAGTGCACAAGGGTGTAAGAGCTCTTGCAAGGGTTCAAGATAATGCAATGGAGTGCCAAAACCTTACCCTTGCTGCTGGGGAGTAGGTATATATACCCCCAACCACCAAAACTAGCCGTTGGAACCGAAATCCCCAACTTTGTGCTCTGCCGGTCAGACCGCCGTTGTGAGGCCGGTCAGACCGCCGTTGTGAGGCCGGTCAGACCGGACTACTTTGTAACGGCTAGAAAACTAGCCATTACAGGGCAATCATTGAGCCCACTCAACCTGGCCGGTCTGACCGCAGTGTAGTGGCCGGTCAGACCGTCCACGGCTCGGTCAGACCGCCGTCGGCTCGGTCTGACTGGTTGCGGCTCTGGCGGCTCTGTATCACCACCAAAAACCAAAACAGTGCAACAGACCAGTGGGGCCGGTCAGACCGGTCTTACCACGCCGGTCAGACCGGCTAACAGACCCGGTCAGACCGGCCTAAGGCCCACGGTCAAACCGCAGGTCACTTTTCAGCTCAACCGACCGTTAGTAAAACGGCGATATCTCTTGACTCGGGTCTCAGAATTTGATGTTCTTGGACTCTATGGAAAGCTTATTCAAAGGGCCATCCAACCCATGAAAAATCCATCCAAGAAACACAACTTAAGTCAAGGATAAAGGGCTCACACTCCAAAGGATATCCACCGGACATACGCACAAGATGTCACTCACTCCTATTAGACATGCCCACTTCTCTCCTGGTTTAGGACTTGAGAAAACTCATCACACTTGGTTAGACAAGCCCACAAAATGCACCTATATGCATATGAACTAATATGGCACAAGATCATCCACAAGCTCACTTCATAGACCCCTCTTGATAGTACGACGCCTATCTAGCAAATCCGGTCTACACCAAATACCAAGACCGGGAAAAGACTAAGAAAACATTCTTAGCTACATTATACCTTTGCCTTGCGCCATCCATCTTGGGGTCAAGCTTGAGCCGAGATCAACACTTGTGACCATCCGGTTGAACCATGTTTATGCCGAGGTCTTGTCCATCCTTTGTCAAGACTTTATTCTCATCACAAGCTTGACTTCATTCTTGCCAACATGACGATGTCCTTGGCTTGGTGACCACTAACCCATGGTGTCATTCATTAGCCTCATCGTAGTGGGACCTATTCCTTTTCACACCTCAAAGGAGAACATTAGTCTCAACAAATCGGTTGTCATCCTTCACTTGATGACCAACCGGTTGCTTATGAAAGATATGGATATGTTTGTTGAGTATTCATTAACATCACAAGTGTCATATACTCGTATGCAAGCTCAAGTGCAAAGATCCGATATAAATAATAGGTGAACAACATGGATCTAGAACATGCACAATAAATGTATAGGATTTGCTCCCCCTAAATATATGCATACAAATAAATATACAAGAGATGCAAGAGATGCAAGTGTATGCATAATTAGAGAATGACCAATGGGGGTTTATCCTATACATATAGAGAAGGCATATGTAGTAATGATGTAGAGCAACATAAAACATATACCTTCATGATCTCCATGTTCTCAATGTAAATGAGACTAAATAAAATAACATTCGAGTAAACATTAGTCTCACACTTATATATCAATAACATGGAAATCATATATATGAACCTATCAAAAAGTAGGAGATAAAAAGTGGTACATATCGTTTTATCTCCATGCATTTCATCCTTGTCATGATTAAGGTCCATCACAAAAGAATGCATGTCTTCCACATCTCATTATCGGGAAATAACCTAGTAGACAACTTATGCAAAAGAGAGGTTAATCCCATAAACATCGGTTTATCATCTATCACCAAAGTAACAATTACACAAATTGTTTAATCCAAGATCTTTCAATCTTTTCTCTCTTTGGTGATGGATAATAACCCGATATAAACAATATAGAGAGATGAGATGAAAAATGATTTCAAATCAAGATAGAAATCTTATAATAAACAAAATATAAAATAAGCTCCCCCTCAAGATGTGCATATATATGGATATGAAGGAACGCATGTGCACATAATCAATAAAGATCAAATAGGAAGCTCACACTATATTTTGGATCCACAAGAGAGACCAAGTTAGAATATGTGAAGTTTAATACATACCTCTCATCATTTTTACTTCCATATCCAAATGAGACTAGTCAAAGAAAGGCTCATAAAAACGTTAGTCTCATATAATTAGATTTGTCATTAATCACCGAAACCAAATTAAGGCACTTGAACTTACAATTGTCGGCGTCGCCGCTCCCGCCTCGTCATCGTCGTCGTCATTGGCGGCGCCGCCTCCCGCCGGCCTCCTGTGCCGGATCCGTGGCGGTGGGAGGGCGGCCGGCCACCGATCCAGGCAGGGACGGCCACTGCCACCGGATCCGTGCGGGGACGGCCGCGGGCCGCCCGTCGTCGCCCGCGCGCCGCCGGATCGCCGTCGCCGCCAGGAGAGGGAGGGAAGGAGCCGCGGCCGCCCGTCGTCGCCCGCCCGCGCCTGCCGGATCCGCCGCCCGCGCGCTCCTGTCGCCGCCGGGGAGGGGACAAGGGGGAGGATCCGCGGGCCGCCCATCTTGCCTGCACCCGCCGCCGCCTCCCCACGTCCTCCCGCCGCCGCTGAGCTCACCACCGTCCCGCCTATGGAGAAGGAGGCAAAAGAAGAAGGTGAGAGAGAGAGAGAGGAAAATGAGTGGAGAAGGAAGGTGAGAAGATAAGGGAGAGAGAGAGAGGAGAGAAGGGGCCGGGGGGAGAGAGAGAAGGAAGTTAAATTATTTTGAATAGGATGGGAGGGAAGGCTATTTTTTCGTGCGGGTGGATTAGGAGGCCCGCACGCGAAAATTAGGGTTATTTTCGCGTGTTGGCCTGTTAAGTGACCCGCACACGAAAATCAGGGCGACGACCCGGCTTCGCTCCCCCATTTTTCCGTGCGGTCTAACTTACGGACCGCATGGAAACAAAATAGGGTGGCGTCCAGGAAAATCAATCTTGTAGTAGTGATTATATACACTAGCTAAAATACCCATACATTGCAATGAAATTTTAAAAAGAGAACACCACGGTTTGCTATAAATCCCCAAGAATTATAATAAAATTATTCCCATTGTAATCGATCCTTATACCTGTGATGGGCCATTTCTTTGAGCATTCGTGACTAGATATTTTGGCCCGTCGTAGATAGACCGTTATAGATGGGCCGATCCGGCGTAGTGGTCCGTAAAGGAGTACACAATCACTATTTGAGGGTCCCACATGCATGGGCTTTATTTGGATCCTCCGGGCTAATAATTAGCCCTCCAGAATCTTGCTATTTAGGAGTATTAAACGTAGATTACTAATAAAACACATTCCATAATCCATGGGCTAATTAGCGAGGCAAATCTAACGATGTATATTAATCCATTATTAGCCGATAATTACTGTAGCGTCACTGTAGCAAAACAATGATTAATTAGGCTCATTAGATTTGTCTCACAAATTACCCTAAGGGTTATGGAATAGGTTTTGTCAGTAGTCTATATTTAATACTCTAAATAACAAGATTCTGGAGGGTTAATTATTAGCCCTCCAGATCCAAATAGGGCCATGGTAACAGTGGAACCCTCAAATCACCAATTCACCATTCACTAATACTATCACCATTGCGGCCTTTTAAAGGAGCATATAGTATAGGCATTTTAAAGGCTCCCTTTTTAAAATGGAAGATACCTACAGATGGCAAGTTACTCTAAACAGTTCAAACACATATGGCACATCACTCATTATTAATTACAACTTATAACAATTAAACTATACAACTAGAAGAGTAGAATTAGTGTGCCACAAAGCTGAAGTTGAAATTTGGATTTAGTCATAATTAATCAAGCAAAGAAGGCAATAATGGGGAAAGAGATTTCATCTCTTTGAGTGGATATCCCCTCGTTTCGTGCATGCCACCTGAATAGTCATAAAAAAATTTAAAAAAAATTTGGTAAGATAGATTAATATGAAATATATCACTTCACAAACATGCAGGTTAAAATTCAACTTCAACAAGTTGTAACAAAAATTACAAATATAATTGTGAATATACGATAACTATTTTTAGTTTATTTTGTTCTTCTTGTTGCAACTTGTAGAAGTTTAATTTGGTCTTACATGTTTGTGAAGTGATATATTTCATTTCAATCCATGTTGTCAATTTTTTTCAATTTTTTTGATAACGGTAGGACATCCCCTTAAGGAATGAAAATCCATATCCGCATTAATGTGCAGGTGCAAAACGCTGCAAGGCCTAGCTATCTACCTCCCTCTCTCCATCATGGATATATAGAGTTGAAGACGACTCGTATGACAAATAGCTTCGCCTTTTTTCATACTATATATCATTCCATACAAAATCTCTGTCATTCACGTGAAGCCCTTAGTTTTGTAACATTTATAGTAATCTCAATCAAATAGAAGTATTAGGACAAACAGGCAATTCAAATTAAGTTACATTGTTCCAATATTCAATCACTATATGGTCTAAAACTAATAGGGTTACAATGCTCACCATTTATAACTATATGGTATAAAAAGAATGTATGATCACTATATGGGAAATCAAAATTAACATGGTGGCAAAGGAAAACACACAAAATTAACAAGCTTCCTTTGAAACAACAAATTTAAAGCAATCAAACAAAAAGAAGCTATATACCAGGAGATAAGACCAAAACCAAAAGGGAGAAAAGGGGGCAGAACAAATAATGAGTAATTAATTAATTATTAGCTTCTTGTCAGCTGAATCAAGACACAAAATCCCCCAAAACAATTGCATGAAATCCTTGCACACAAGTGATAGAGAAAAGCTAGACAGAGAAAGAGAGAGGAAAATTAATTAACAAGCAATATAATCCTGCCCTCAAAATTAATATACTCCCAAACATGTTGCATTTCATGACGATGATCAGCTTCTACAAACTAGCAAAGCTAGCTATAGATAGCTACTCTGCACGCCCTGCAACGAATGGTCGCCGCCGCCGCCGTCGCCGTCGCCGTCGTCGAACTCCACCCACACCGTGCTGATCGTCGTCTCCAGCTTGGTGGCAAACGGTTGGGGATGGCTCGCCTCCTGCGCCGCCACCCCCGCCGCCTCTTCGGTGGTGGCGGCGCCGCCGCCGTCGTCGTCTTCGTCGTCGGTGACCGGCGGCGGCATGACGAGCTCCATTGCCGACGTGACGACCCTGACGACGGGGTAGTCGAGGCTCTTGCTGCTGACATTGCTGCTCTTCTTGCACTTGTGGTAGAACTCCTTGAGCTCCGGCGTCTGGGCGCGCGCCTTCTTGAGGATCTCGTGGGCCGACGACGACGCCCTCGACGCCTTGCCGCCGCCGCCGGCGGCGGCGAGAGAACGGAGGAGCGCGTCGAGGCCGTCCTTGAAGGCGTCGTAGACCTTGAAGCTCTCGCGGAGCACAATGCCGAAGGCCGACCGGGCGGCGGCGCTCGTCGCGCTCGTGTTGTTGTCGGGGAGGAGCTGGATGGCGAGGTCGAGCAGCCTCTGGCTCATGGCCAGCTTGAAGACGAGCGGCGCCTCCGCGGCGGCGGCGCCCGCGGCGTGGTCGTCGCCGCCGTCGTGCGGCGGAGGACGCGGCCGGGTGGGCTCCAGGTTGCCGGACTGGTTGATGGCCCACTGCATCCGCTCCTCGAGGTAGGCCGAGTAGCCATGGAGGAAGGAGCAGGTGCCCGTGGCGGTGGCGTACTCGCCGCTGCCGCCGCCGCCGCCGGCGTGCGGCGAGCAGCTGCACCGTGGCGCGTCGATGCGGAGGTCGCGGGACGCCCAGAGGCCGCGGAGGTCCTGCTCGAAGTACCGGTCGCCGGCGCGGAGGAGGCGGTGGACGAGCAGCAGCGACCGGAGCGCGGCGGCCGGCGGCGCGCGCGCCGCCTCCAGCCTCGCCGTGATCCGCCGCGACAGGAACGTGATCGCGCCGGGCGCGTTCGACACCAGGAACAGTATCTCATGCACGTGCCTCTCATCATCCCCGCCGCCGCCGCCGGCGGTGCACCGCTCCACCGCCGCCTCGATGTCGGCGAGGAGCGCCCGGTCCGGCACCGGCGCCGCCGCCGCCGTGGGCGTCGCCGCCGATGAGGCCTTGCTGTTGCTGTGGTCCATGAGTGACCCGAGTGCTGCCCAAATCTTGCCCTTGAACACCTTCATGTCTTATAAGCCCTCATGAGGAGGAGGTGAGCTTGAGAGAGAGTGAGGGAGGAGGGGACAAGAGAGAGATGGTGCATGAGAGTTATAGCACAAGCATGCACTCACTGCCAGGTGGGGCCCACACAGTAGTTGAGGAACTAGCTGATAAAGAGACCTGAAAGATCTGCATGTGTATGGACATGGTCAGAGACATGATCAAAGAAATTCTTTTGGATGGATTTTAAGTGTATGACTTGGAGAAAAGGAGTGTAGCAAGAGGAAAGCTACACCCCACTGGCCACTACCCCTCTCTCTCTCTGAAATGAATGAAATCTAGAGAGAGATAGAGGAAGGAAAGAAAAATATATTGGGAGGTATGTATAGCTAGGTCAACTCTTGGGTGGGGGAATCAAATGCCTTTGGAATGAGGTGCCTCATGCATGCTGCATCAAAGGCTTCAACTATTGGCATATATGAACAATAGGTTTGACTCAAACAAATCAGTTACTCCCTCCGTTTCAAAATATTTGACACTATTGACTTTTTAGTACGTGTTTGACCATTCGTCTTATTCAAAAAATTTAAGTAATTATTTATTCTTTTCATATCATTTGATTCATTATTAAATATATTTTCATGTACACATATAGTTTTACATATTTCACAAATTTTTTGAATAAGACGAACGGTTAAACATGTGCTAAAAAGTTAACGGTGTCAAACATTTTAAAACGGAGGGAGTATTTAGTATTGGTATGGATTCCTCCACATCAACATCACACACAAGCAGAGCTTTGGGCTTTTTCTTCTCATGGTGGGGGGGGGAATGTAGGGTTTAGGGGGCTAAACAAAGGCAAGCTGGTACAGTTAAGTCCACACTTAAGCCAACAGAAGAAAAGAGTCATACTATATATTCCCCTCTAGAGAATACATACTCTCTCCCCATAAGAAGTAAAAGCTCTGGATATGAATCTAGACATGGGCTATGTCTAGATTCATAAACAAAAGATTATTATTTTTTGGACGAATAGTGTATATATTATCCTAGTTGTACTCACCTAACGTGATGGGATAACTATTAGACTAGCTTGCTTTAATTTGCACTCCGATATATATAGATATATATGTGCTTGACAAAGAAATCAATGGAGGCTTTTGAACTGCTCATGGTGTAGTTATACTTGTGCCGCGTTTGATGTTATTGTTTCAATGCACTTTGTAGGACAAAGTGTGTCACCGGATGTGTCGACGAATCGGATTGCGAAAAGTGTAGGTTGAATAATTTTGATCAAAAGGATATTTTTCATAGGGAGAAAATTAGTGGTGTGGGTGATCCCTGGCCATTTGAAACAACCCAACCCCACACATATTCTCTATGTTATATTACTGGTGGCATTAGTGGTTATAGCTAGGAAAATCTACTTTTAAAAAATTACAAAATGTTTTTATAATTGGTATGGGAAGAAAGAGAGAATCATGCGAAAATTATGCCGTTATGCAATTTTATATACAACTTTAAGTACACTTTTCACCAGCCAGATGTCGTCGATCGGAAAATATGGGACTGATTAGAGGAGCTATAGTAAATCCGATAAACTAATTTGTTTATCAATGTCGACATTTTGACACCACTTGCCTCGGTCCACCATTCTTGAATTCTTATTCGCGAAAGGATCGATCACATGGGTTGATAGCAACATCTTTTGGAAATCCTTTCACATATCCCATGAACCAAGCATGCCAAAATTCCACAAAAATTAAGTTTTCAGCTGATCATTTGTTGGTTCCTCTTCTCTGCTAGTGGGACACTGTTCACATGCCATGTCCTGGCATGCACCATGATATTGCCTCCAAAGAACATAAATTCCATGGGAGAGGGAGAGAGAGAGAGCATTTGGAGAAAGTGAAAAGGTGTACTTGACATGACTAAAGGCAAAGGCAGTGCTTCTGTTTGATATAGAAGCACACGGTGGATTTAGAATTTTTATGCTCTTGTGTCCTGGCCTCTGCCTTAGCATGAAAAAAATTCCACACGAAAGTTAATGATTTTAAATAATTCTTTCCAAGGGACCTAAGAACATTCTTCATTTGGTGCAAGCAACACTAAACTGGCATCCTGGTGGTTACAATACTTCAAGTTGATGCTGCTTTGCTACAGCATCAGATTCAAATCCATTAATTAGGAACTTGATTTGTGTGTTAATATATAAACTAATCCTGTCTAAATTCGGGCAAACTATATCGCAACAATTGAAAATAACACGCTGAAACAGAGCAACGGTAAGTATGTGGCATTACATGTACTCTGTATTTAGTTATTTACCTTCGAGTTAGATATATGAAAACAACTGGGGTCAAGTACAAAAGTTACATATATCTTATTAGTGATACTGGTTTGGGTAATTCTCATTAGAATATAACTAACCTACTCAATTTGTTTATTCAATTTAGGGCAATATTTCCTCCATCTGAAAGTGATTATGCTTAAACTATTCACTTATTCTTGTAAAACCTTTTTACAGAAATTCCAAAAAACTTAATATTCATCTGTCGTAACATGTGGAGAAGCATTGCACATGCCATTTTATCATTAACCTATGCTTCAGCGTTTTTCCTTGATTTCTTTTTGTGACCTAGTATGTTCTTTGTCATGGTCCACAATTATAAGACTAAGAAATGAACATGTAAAATGTTGGCTCAAGATGACAAAATTAGTAGTAGCCTAACAAGAAATCGTATATAAATTGCAAATATAGAGATGTAGAAAAGCAAGGGTGAAGCACAAATATAGTGCAAATATTCGTGAAAAGCTGTGTCCTACCATTATCATTTAAAAATTTAGGATGAGAATGTGCCTTTCTTACTTCCAAAACAAAGAGAATAAAAAATCTACTTATGAAGAAAATGCAGTCTTTTCTCATGTCTCCTTTTGTAAGCTATTTGAACGAGCGAGAAAAATTGCATATGCCAATGAAATTGATGACTAGGAGTCTAGGACTGACCAATGATTTTGGAACAAAATGAAATTTGAATGGAACGAACGTATTAGGGCATGTTTTGGGGGTGGGGGTGGGGAGATACCATTCGGCTATCTTTATTAATACGAAAATATAGTTACATTGTTCACCAGCATGCTCGTAATAAATTAAGTTGGGCAGTTCATCGACCCATATACACGAAATGTATTAGGGCATGTTTGGTTGCCTGGCTAGACCCATATGCCTTTGTCCTGGATGGGGTTGGCATGGTAAAAGCATTTAGGACGAAACCGGACCGATGACGAAATTCGAGGCACTAAATCAGATATTCTCCCTACCAATGTATAGGATGAGAATGCTACCCTTTTCTTAATTCCGAAACAAACATAAAGAAGAAAAATCAACTGGTTAAAGAGAGTGTCTTGGCATCATGAAGTGGACATGAGGTGAAGTTGCAGTCAACGTGAAAAGGTGATTGCTAGACGCTATCTATCCATCTAGTTTAGAGTGAGGCTACCGTGGCATCTGACCATGATATCTATCCATCCATCCATCCGGTGGCCTAACATAACAGATCGTCTTGCCCCCAAAACCCTGAAACTGTACACAAATCTGCAACACATTGTTGTCGCCAGGATTTGGCACGCCTGGGAAAAAGTGCAGAAAACATGGCAAGAAAGAATCAGAGATAGATAGACTTCGCAAGTCAAAAAAGGTTTGAGAGGTTGGCAGAGTGGAAAATAAAGCTTGATAGGTTGCAATTAGGACAGGGACATGAGCATGAAAACCTTAGGGAAAAAAAAGAAGAAAAAAAAGTAGACCGTGATTGATTGATGCAGATATGCATCTAAACTAACAGAGCATCTGATGCAGTCTACTCTCTTGCCAATCTATATATGTATGTTCCATTTGACAAAAGGTGACCACTACAGAGTCAAACCCAATTTAATTATATGGAGATATATTACATATAAGCAGCCTCAAAAGCAGAGCAAAGTTGATAAATGGAAAGATTAGGAATACTGCAGATAATAAGCCACATGGGGAAACCACAAAGAACAAATTAAATAGACTTTTCGGCATGCAGTATCAATTAAGTCCACTGTAATTTTAGAAGATATCAAAATCAGCATCAGAGCAACTGAGTTTGTAATTTAATGAGTTGACAAAAATCACAACACTACTGCGCCTTCCTGCTAAAATTTTAAGTGGGCAAAATGATATCAATAATGAGGCTGAGAATAAATGACCACAAGCAATTTTTAACAAACTACAAGAGTACATGTTTGACACAAATACACAATTCAAATCTAAAACACTAAAGAGTCCAGTACAGGTGCACTTAGAAGGGCTTGAAGAAGCATAAGCTATTACAGTTAGTTTCTACTACTAACAGAAAATCTAGAATTGATGCCATTGACATACACCAAACAACACATTAAAGACCCTAAAGCTGGTCCTAAACTGAAAACCAACAGCTGAATGCATATCCATTGGGCATTCTATCTCATGAGGGTCTTTACAGCGAGTCAAATTCTTGGTTCTTCAGACATAAGCCATAGAGGGATCCACCATCAAGCTCTGGCTCTCTTGCTACTACTGCTGCAGTTCGGGCACTTGTAGTGCTTGATGTGCTCAGCCTTGGCAGGGGTTATCTTGACACACTTACCGTGGAACCATGTCTCACAAGCATCGCAGCAGATCCAGAACTCATCCTGTCCATAGTTGTCACCACATGCACCACATAATGTGTTTTCGTGATCTTCTTCTTCCTCCTCTTCCTCACCTCCGCTATCATCCTCATCCTTCGGAGGTGGCATCTTTGGACCCCTAGAGTTGGGTTCCGGCTGGCGCGATGGCTGGGGAATGTTTGGTGCCAAAGGACATCATGTTATGAGCTCATTTTCATGCCAAAAGGAACACAGTAATTAAAAGGATTCATTCATTACCTTCGTGCCGGATTTATTGCTCTTGCCACTGGTCTTGGGGGTTTTTTCTTTGCTCTGCTTCTTTGCAGTCCCAGTGACAACCTCATATATGGTTGGAAGGTTGTTAATCATGCTAAAAAGCCGTTTCCTACAACACAATCACACAATGCATTTATATGTAAATTGACGCTCCAAATGGACAGAAGAAAATCCATCATGTTACTTTAAAAACATAAATTAGTTGGAACACCAAAAACCGATTTCAAAATCTTAGAATGCAAAAGCTGCAGCCGGTGTCATAAAAAGAAACATGAATCATGCCATCAAAAGAGCAGAAAACAGAAAAAATAGGAAAACACCATAAATCATTACACATGAAGGTAACCAAACTAGAATTTCAATCCAGTAGAAATTATAACACTTGAAAACATAAACATATGCAATAAATTCTAGATCATAATTAACAAGAACCTAGTTCGAGAACAGGATCATGACTCATGAGATGCAGGTTGTGGGTGGCTAAAATGTGGATTGAATTATTAAAGGGAGGTAGTGTTCTAAGCAACACTAGTTAGTGACACAGCCCCTCTATCGTAATCTCTCAAACCAAACCTAACGCTGCTGATTTGCACGCTCTCTCACTTACCCCCTCCATCCCCGTCATGTCCAATGAAGCTACAAGTCGGTGGCAACAGCTTCAGTTCCAATAAGCAGCAGCAGCAGTAACGGTGAGAAGAAACAACGGCAGCTAATCAGCCCTCTTCTCTCACCCCTCTCCTGCTCGATCAATAACATGGCAACAAACCAAAATCGTGGGGAACCTGCAATCTGGAGTTATGGCACACAGCTTCAACCCACAGGCCACAACTATGTACTGGAGAAAGTGCTTTTAAACCATAAATTAGTTTGATAGACTACAATTCCTGCACTGTTGCTATTAGTCACATGTTGAAGCCAATTATCTTATTCTGTTCCCAATGGATGTTTAATTGCTCTCAACAATATATAACTTGGATCTTTTAATCGTGAGACCAATCATAATGCTTCAATAGGAAGATATCATCATGTGGCGCAATCAGTAAAGGTGTACAGTGCATAGTCAAGCAAGACAGTTTCTCCAGCTTCTGCATTAAATAAGTCACTTTCTTTTAGGATTTTATGTCTTGTCTCTTGTATATGTTTAGTTGGTTTTCAACAGACTAGATATTCTAGTTAGTCTGTTAAGTGCAACTAGCTGAACCGGCAGGCTTTAGGTTAATTAATGCTTATCAGCGACATCACCCAAGCCCTGGGGTAGGTCCTTGTCTCCCTGTTCATCATGGCTACCTATTCAGTCCCTTGCCTGTGACAGATACAAGTACCACGTTTCTATTTAACAGGGGACTTGGGGGACTCTTGTGATGTCCATCTCAGAGGAGCCAAATAAGCTGCCTTAGAAAAACATCGCACATTAAATTGAGGCAAGGCCCATAAAACATCATATGAACCTCATGGTCAATATAGAAAAAAGTCAAATTGCATGACAGAACATACCAGAAAACCGTTACTTACCATCACTATTGGAAAATACAACAATTAAAAAGTTAAATAAATACGATAATTAATCAACCTTAAGAAAGACTCTACCTAGATGTTGAAACAGGGCCTGGCATTTCGGATGCCAAGTAGGCATAGAGGTGTCTGCTCCCAAGAATTGGTTACGCAGCTTATCCATAATTGTTCGTTGACTTTATTCATGCATCCTAACTTTTACTCTGAAGCACATCTTTAGAACAAACCACACCTTCGTACTGACTGATATCCTAACTAAAGATTGTTATAAGAATAGACGTCTTTTGTCTCAGTTACCTGCAACTTGTTCAAATCACTTCAATTTACACCGAAACAATAAATCCCATTGCATTTGCATACGTGCATATTCCAAATTAAAGATTTGCAGACAAATTGTCTAGATTATTTATGCATTATACAGAATTGAAGTTAGCTTACGCCATTAACCCACATCAGGAACAAAATCTACATGGGACATAGTACCAACATAATACCAATATAATAGGTCAGATGGCATCCAGTACCACTAGTCCACAGTAAAATATATAAACTAAATACAAGTTAAACAAGATTCCAGTGGACAGAAGGCTTTAGTTCGTGACTAAATAACTGGCATGGTGTAACTTTACTCGTATTAAAGAAATTGTTTGTGGCCGCGGCAGTAAGGGCCCACAGATATTTATTTCTCACTCCTCAACTTAGTTTAATATTTGTATCTCAACTCCAAACAGGGTAATAATTGTCACTCAAGTCCTCAACTCTCAAAAAAGAGAAATCAATACTGGACTGACGTGTTGTATAAGTAGTATCCAAGGTGGCAGTGGGTCTGTTTGTCATAGAGGGAGAAAGAATAAAAAGGAATTGTCGACCCTAAGGCCACCTCTATTACACATGGGCTCCAAGAATAAAAAGACCAGTCTGGCCCAGTTTTGGGAGTTGAGAGATGAGTTATCTCCAGTTTTGGAGTGTAAGGGTGAAAGTAGAGAAGCAAAGAGTCAAGGGACAAGAAATACACTTTTCCCACATAAAGAGGGTAAAAAAAATTCAAGATCTTTCTTACCGTAATTTGAAATTCTTTCAATTAGTCTTATCGCTAATGCGTGTTTCTAAAATTTAAATTCCCACAAATGATACTCTATTGAACATGGGATGGACAACAAGTGAGCAAGAATATTCAAAATTTGTAACATATCATATACAACTGACAGTGATATTCTTTATAAACATACTCTGTCAAATATGAACAACAGCATGATAAAATCACCACCGGCAGGGAAAGAGGCTTGGCTTGTAGCTTGTAAGGGAGGGACTTTAGGGGAAAGAGACTATGGATTATAGAAACCCTTTTGATTAATTCTTCTCTAGTAACAATTAAGAATTAGATCAATCCAATTTTAACTAACTAATGAAGAAGATACCAAACAACCAAATAAATAGGTCTCTAAATAACAAATCCCTTCTAACACTTGTAGGACTATACTGTTCAGGCATAATTAGTACCATAAGTTATTACTGCAGTGTATGACGAGTGCCCTAGCATGCTACACATGGATGGTTAAGGAAAGCATTACCTAAGATAATGTAAAACTACACAACCATGATTCAAAATTCAAACAGGGTATTGAAAAGTAATAAAACGAAACAAGATATAAAAATGCTCAGTTAAATTATGGATCAATAGTACTTTATTGCAGCTATTTACAATTTTTAAAAAATATTTACAGTTGAAATAGTATTATTAATTCAAGGGTTTCATAGACTTTAGTGTTTGCCGATGAAGTTAAGGGCCCTTTTTACTGTTTCAATCTTTGCCGGGCCCAATCACAGCCCAGCCCTACATACCAAAAGATGCATAGAAAGTTAGAAACCACTATTTTCATAATGCGACATAGTATAAACACTATATCTATCTTTACTTCGATAGCACGAATATAGATTGCAATCTATGTCTGAGCCCAAAAACTACATTGCCAACACTGTAGTATGAAAATAAACTGTGGTAAAAAGCACAGACCATAATTATTCTATGTTAGCGACACAATAATCTTTCCATTTCTTTTTATAAAGTGTGTTTTGGTCAGGAATAGGGAATAAGGTGACAAGGTGATTAACAAACAAAGGAAAAAAGACATGTTATAAATGTCTTGGGTTTACTGCTAAATGATGAAGATAGAGAAGAGTTTGATTGGGCAAAAGGTATAAATCTCCATGCATACCTAATTTTTGTTAAAAATTTTGGAAAGTTATACTCCTAATGTTTCGAATTTGACGGAGTGCCAGTGCGCTAGGTGTTTCCATTTCCAATTGTATATAGATTATAAATCAGATGACAAATGTGCATAATTGCATCCTGCCCATTTCCCACAAGTCAAGACATAAACTGTGTGAAAATCAAAATCAGAAATAAGTACCCCTCGCAATTTTGTAAATATGCAGGATCGTGATTAAATATCTATATTCACCAGGAAACCATTAACATATACAAGCGACACTTTCTCAAACTGTATTCTCCTCTATGTATCCTGTTATTTTCTTTTCAATACACTGGTACTGAAAATAATTGAATTACCACTCTGCAGTTTAAACTATAATATTTTAAAATATTTTGCGAGGTATTAGTTTTTCTTATTATACATGATTCCATTAATTTTCATCAGGCAAAACAAAAGAATTTATAAAATTGTAATATAATGTTATCGCGAAAGTAGTTGCATTTCTATTATGACCAAACTAGACATATGCATCTAAATAATCAAAGTTAGACAACACCGCGAACATATACAAGAAGGCCAAATACTTTGGACCAGATATACTATCTATGAATAATAAAATGAAAGAGAGTCAATAATTGCCCTACAACAAAGAGTAGATGGTACGAACATTTTGAGCAATCAAAGTTATAAAAGTTTCACCAGCAAACAAAAACAAGGCCAAGTATTGTGGGTTTTTTATAGTATGTAAGAACAATACAGTGAAAGAGAAAGAAAGAAGCAAAGAGAATCATGCAAAGAATGACTGAACTTAAGTTTGAAAGAAAAACAGAACCCAAGAGATGCCAGAAGTACATCATATTAACATACTGTAAGGGTGCATTTGCTATTCCCTAACAAAATAACAAGTTGATGATTCTACAAGCAATGAAGCCTATGGAATCAACAGGGGAAAATGCTCTTTATGTAGTGCTCTAAGCGGCACAGTGGTTTTAAAAGCATCTGCTCTAAAAATACTCATTCTAACCAAAGTAGTTGAATGTTTTTAACTTCCACAAACCATGAAAAGGAACAACTGCACAAGAGTGGTAGCTTTATTAGTTATTATTCAGTTGTCACATTCCAAGAACAATATATTAAAAATAGGGGACAGAAAACCACATTGAACAACCACAAGCAACTGACAATCAAAATTGTATGCCCCAGAACAACAAATATAGTACCTGGATTCTTTGTCAAACCCGAATCTTGCTCCAAAGTAAAAGGCTACTGCTAGCAGCCAGGTATCACTATGAACCGCAACAAGTGACAGCCAATCTTTCTCATCCATCCCATCCCGAGCAAAATTAATTCCCAGAGCTGGTTCTGGAAGCTCTGGAGGAACCTCCTCAGCAGGCAAGTTCACTTCCCATGTCTCATTGGGAAGACCATATAAACACAAATTCTCTTTCTCTGCAATGTAAACAATAATTCAGAAGCATATCAATCGTTTTCTGGAAATTTTTTCATGGAAGTTATATAATCGAAATAAATCGTAGCCAAGAAACATTGGTAACGACTGCAACTGTGCCTACAGAAAACTGAACGGAGAAAATAAAAAAATATTGAATCGAAAAAGGTATGGTTTAAAAATGATTCTATTAACTGCCTGACAAGCAAAAAAAAAAAGACTAACAGATCCATATTTCAACAAAACAAGATTAAAACATATTGTTGGCCTATTTCCAGTAAGGGATAATCCCTAATATGGTATATATGAGCAAGTAAGCATTTGCTATCATGCTACAGAATTTAAGACAAGAAAACATATCTTTTCTACCAAATGACAGAAAAAAAAAACAACGAAAGGAATGCTCCAACAGTTGGAAGCCAAGAAATGCAGCGTAAACCAGTGACCGTGTGAGTCTTCTATTATGCTTCATTAACCTTCCTATTAATTTTTTTTTACAATCAGTGTATATTAAAAAAAACTATTCCCAATTATACCCCTGGTACGATGGACATATTGGTCATTTTCCACTAGCAGGCCCCAAAACAGTACAAGTACATCACACATCCTTTTCTTGTGAGGAGCGCACTCGTCAACCAATCACAGAAAAACAAGCACTTCAACTTCCTCCTCCTTTCCCCTCATATCTCTCTCTCTCTCTCTCTCTCTCTCTCCCTCTTTCTCTCTCACATATCCTACCACCATATCATTTTTTTAGTAGGACAAACTAATCTGCTACTAGTAGATCGAAAGCAAGAACCACAAGACCGACACTAGGAGAATAATTGCAGCGCAGCTTTTCTTCAAAAATGAAGTACTTTTCCCAAAAGGGTAAAAAACCCCAACCAAGAAACACAAATTCCAGCAAAGAAAAAAAAAGCCCCAGCGAGAATCGAAGCATAGAAGCAAAATAGTCCCCCCAAATCAGTGCTGGGAACACTAAAACCCACCCAAAAAAAATCTCATTTCAGCAAAATCAAGCTGAATACCCCAAATCGTCCACAAACCAGCTCAAAAACCACATCTTCCCCGAGCTAAAACATCAAGAAACACACAAATTCGAGCCCCGAGAGCGGCGAATCGGAGGAACTAAACAGGAAGGGAAGCTCACCTGGGTCGCACTGCTGGTAGAACTTCTCCACATCTGCAAAAGAAACAAAAAAAAATCCAACCAAACCAAAATCAGCCACTCATTCACCACTCATCAGCAACCCAACCGATCAATCAGTACCCCTTCAAAACCCACCCAATTTTTCCTTTCAAAAAAGAAAAAGAAAAAGCATCCGCGTGAGAGCTCAAACCGAGAGACCCCTCTTCCCCCCTCCATACCTGTGGTCAGCGCCTTGATCATCCCGGCCCGCCGCGCGCGGAAGTCCCGGAACACGTCCTCCGGCGTGCGGTGCGCCCCGCCTCCGTCCATTCCACCCACCACCACTACCACCCCACCGCCGCCGCGCCCTCCTCCTCCGCCGCTCCCGCCCGCCGCTAGGGTTAGGGTTTTGGAAGAGAGAGAGATAGAGAGAGCGCAAAGCGAAGCACAAAAAAAAAAGCTTTACTAGTTAGTACAGCGCGAGCGAGAGAGAGAGAAGAGGAATGGGGCGATTTTTTTAGGCCAAACCGCGGAGAGGTGGGGGACCAGGGCGCGGATTTTGAATCCACCCGAGGGCCCATCTGCAAATTTCCCCCCCCCGGCCCTTTTTTTTCTCGCGGCGAAATTGCGTTTTGCCCCCTGGAAGAGTGTGTCTCTCTCGGATACACCCCTAGTGGAAAACGGTCGGGGCGCGCGTCGCGTCGCCCGCTGACACGTGGGGCCCACTGGCCAGTGTGTGCCTGCACACGTCACGTGAACAAATCGGCTATGAATGGGAACAGGGCCTAGTAGGGGGTACAGTAGTGGGGCACAGGCTAATTTTTCAGGGGGAGGACGGATAGCTCTGGATAGGCAGCGCTGTTGCTTTCATGGGATTGGAATGGAACTATGGGATTTGCAAATGAAAAAATAATTTATGAATAAAACCTTTATATTCGTGTTCTATGCGATCAAAAAGCAAAGGCTAAAAAAAAAACTTCGGTGGAAAAGAAAGTTCAAAATCAGTTTTAAATTTAAAGTTGAAGATTTAAATTCTAGTTGATAAGTATAAACATAAGCGAAAAAAGAAGATGCGGCATGTTGCTACTACAAACTTTATCAAGAAACAACAGTATTGCTGAAATATGTATCCAATGATCTAAGCTTGGGATGGATGCTAGTTATGATGTATCATGGTTTGGATACTTGATTCCAGCATTCCATGAAATGCAGGTAGTAGAAGAAAGAAATGCAGTTGTAGTATTTGCACAAGCTTCTTCCGGTCCTATTGTTCAGCTTATGCTTATACTTATACACCAAAATTTGAATTTTAAAACCTAATTTTAGAGTTGATTTTGTAACTTTTATTGTAGTTTATTTTACAGCATTAACATTTGAACCACTAAGGACATGTATATAAAAGTTTTATTCATAGATTATTTTTTGGTTGCAAATAAGGCGTGTGGATAAGCGTAATGATGGGATTGTTTGAGTGATGAACTGAAGAAGATAATAACAGCAGCGGCAGATGCAGAGATACCACTGGTTTGAGTAAGCATCCCTTTTGTTGCATGTTTTCAGTTTCTACTGCTGAAAATGGTGATGACATCCAAACAAACAGAATGGACAGACAGAGATATTTACAGAACACAAATAGTGCTGTGTCATGAAGCTCAAACCTTCAAGCTGTTAGCTGTGAGGGCCAAATGTATACTACTACACAGTAGCCTGCAAGAATACAATTTCTCCAATCATGCAGCCTGCCATGCAGGGCCAAATGTATGCAGCAGCAGATCTTGGTTTCACATGAGTGGATGTTATGGGGGGGTCACTGTTGTCAGTTAAGGGCTGGTTTTTTTGGTAGATGGTGATGGTAGCTGGTGCAGGAAGTGGGGGTCTTGGAGAAGATTGAAAAGATTGGTTGATAGTTGCAATGACAAGACAGAGAAAGAGGGGTTCAGCAAAGCAGCATAACAGGATGGAGAGACAGGTAGGGCAAATAGGTTAATCATGTTCTTGATTCTGAACAGATGATAATACAAACTACTATCTCCATCCTCATAATATAAAGGATTTTGATAATCAAATCATAAGGGGAGTGCACCTCTAAGCTAGGAGATAACAAGAATTCTCTCTCTAATACTTGGCAAGCACGCGCTAGCTAATTGACCCATCTGGACCCTATCTCTGTTCTTCCTGCTGCTCTCTTGTGCGGTTGTGCCCCATGTAGCCCAAGGACCATATGGCAGATGGTCTTGGTTCTTCATTGACAACGAGGCAAACGATAGGAGTTCTGGTACAGTAATAGAGTCTTTTCTCTTCAAATGAAGCTGTGGTTGAGTGGGTGACTAATGGAGGACATAGTGCAGTTATGTTGTTGCTTCCTGTAATTCTGCTCATGCAGAGTGATGATGAATTAGAACATGATATAAATTGATGCATACCATGAAGCAATGACAAAGTCGATACGTCCATACCTCTTAAAATGGCAAAAAACATGTACAATGACAAACTATGCAGTTGCCCTTTTGGCAAAGTGCATCCAGTTCCACATCAGTCCTGAATGGTGACAGCAGCATGTTCATGGACATGATCCTTATAAGTCTGCCACCTAGTGAAAAATAATGTTGAAGTTACAACAAACAAATTATCTCATTTGCATATAACTGATTACTGAAATGTTGACAACACCAAAAGACATGGCACCACATCAGCAGTTTGACACATCAAACTATTCCAGATTTGTCAAGCCGAATAAGACAAAAGATCAGGACATAAGAAGTTGACTAATACCTGATTATTTTAGATGGGCTTCACTTTGAGGCAAAATCTCAGCAAATGCCTTCTGCAAAGCCTCCTTGGCAGTTTTGTAAATCTCCTCAGATGTTGCACCTTCCTCTGCAAATCTGATACCATCACGGCACAAATCATTACACCGCCAAGCCAAAGACCCTTTTGTGTTTGCCGGAACTTGAGATAATATGTTGTTCTTGGCATTTCTTGTCCACCTCTTCAAAATATAATTTTCAGGAAGCACTGGTATGCCAATAGCTGTCAAAACCCTTAGTGCATGCCGGCACAGCACACCAGCAAACTCAAATTTGTGACAACTGCAAGATACGCTCGCACGTGGTTCACTATAAAGAACAGTGTATCTTATATTGGCATTTTCAGATTGTGTTACCTCAAATCTGCTTATGTCCCCACTTTCAACATTCTGCACCAAAAACCCCGATGATTCAATAAGCTCATCCTGAAACAAGTCAAACATAACTTTGGTGTAGAGCTCTGATGCTTGTTTTTCCATTGGATGTGAAGACTTCATTACCGGCTTGCTACTGAAAGTCGCAAAGTCTTCCTGGAGTTCAGTTTGATAATCCCTTGCTATAGCCTTATCAAACTGAAATGCAATATCTCGCAGGGTAGTGGTAGTGATGGAGCTCCTCTGAAAAAACTTGAACATCGTCTCCAACTTCGGGGCATTGATTATCTCACCAAAGAAGCTATCCTTCAGATAGGCAGGCACCCACTGGTGACGGATACTGTATATTGTTTGCAACCACTCGTTCCCGAAAAGATTGTATTTGCTAAGCAACATCCTCCAAGTCGACTCGAACTCATCGATCCTTTCCAATTCAGTTACACATTCCTTCAATTCATCTTTCAGTGTCGAATGCTCCGAATACAAACTGGCCAATTTCTGCTTGCAGATGAAGAAGATGTCCCGTCGGCAAAACCGGTGCCTAACATCACCACCAAAGACCTTCATGGCAGCCATCTCGACATCTCTACTGTAACCGATCGTGAACGACATCGGCTTCTTCCCACCCATGAAAGCAAGCCATGTCTCGAACAACCACGCGAAGGAATTCTCGCTCTCGTCGGTCATGAGGGCGCAGCCGAACACGATAGCCTGCCTATGATGGTTCATCCCGGTGAACGCCGCGAACGGCACGGCGCGGCGGTTCCTCCTGCAGGTGAGATCGAGCACCACGGCGTCCCCGAACCGTCGGTACAGTGACCTCGCGCGCGCATCCACCCAGATGAAATTGGCAATGCAGCCGCTCCGGTCGATCTGGACGGCGTAGCAGAAGGCCGGATTGTCCAGCTGCAGCTTCCTGAAGTGGTCGAGGAGCCCCTGCGCGACGCCGCCTCCCGGCGCCAGCGCCGCGGCCGCCGCCGCGGCGCCGCCATCCTGTTCGGCCGATGAGGAGTCGTTGGGCTCGGCCGCGTCGGTGGCTGCGGCGTCGGCGGAGGAGGAGGAGGAGGCGAGGGGGTGGGAGTGGAGGAGGACGCAGCGGGAGACGAGCCAGCGGGAGGAAGGGCGGCGGTTGACCTGGAGCATGGCGGGGCAGGCGGCGCGGGCGGAGGCGCGGTTGCGGCGCTTCTTGGAGGCGTCGAGGAGGGTGTCCTTGCGGGAGGGGAGGCCCTGGCGGGTGCACACGAAGCGCCGCATGATGATGGCGTCGTCGATGCGCGACGCGAACGACTTGCTGCTCCGGACGCGGAACCCCGCCCGCGCCGCGTACGTGCAGTAGAACGCCCTCGCCTCCTCCGGCGACGCGAACTCCATCCCCGCCGCCGGCTCCCCCGCGGAGGACGGGCCCGTGACCGCCGCCGCATCCTCGTCGCCCGCGGCGCCCAGCGGCATGACCGCAGTTCGAGGAGGAGGAGGGGAGATTCGTTGCCGGTGAGGGGAGGAGGGCGAGGCGGCGGCGGCCGGCGGCGAGAGGAGAGGAGAATGGGACGCCGGCGAAGTGGGAATGGGGGGCGGAGGAGTGACAAGTGAGAAAGGCTTGAAGCTCATTTCCCAAGGGAATAAGTTCACTTTGGGTCCCTCTATTTGCTCAGTCCGATTTTTGTCCCTAGACCACAAAACGGGTACGATCCGTCCTCCAACTTACGAAAATCAGGCAAACGAGGTCTCTCAGCGGTTTTGAAGGCGGTTTTGGCTGACGTGGCGCCTACGTGGCTTGTTTGACTAGTCTCCATCTCACATGGCATTGACGTGGCGTTTACGTGGCAATTATATCTCGAAAAAATAATAAAATTCGCGGGCCCACCTGTCAGCTACACACCAAAGAATAGTTTAAAAATAACGGGGCCCACGTGGGCCCACATGTCAGCGAAAAAAATAATATGGTGGGGCCCACGTGTGCCCCACATATAATTCCCTTTCCCACTCGGCTCTCGGCTCTCCGGAGTGGCGGAACTCCGCGGGCGCGCCACCCCGCTCCAGCACCAGCACGCGGCCGCCGCCAGGACCGGCCAGCGTCGCGGCGAGCGGGCACCCGCCGTAGGGGAGCCATGGGGGAGCTGGAGCGGGCACCCGCCGTGCTGCCCGTCGTCTTCATCGCGTCCCCCTCGAGAAGGGGACCGACCTCGCCGCCGCCGTCGCGCACGAGGGCGTCATGCAGTGCTGCGGCCATTGGTGGTAGGGCGCCTCGTCGGCGGCGGCGAGTTGGGATCACCCTGATCCCCCGCCTTGCTTGACCTCCATGGACGTGTCCTCGGCGTCCATCATCTCTGTCGTCGTCGTCGCCGCGCCCGACGTGGAGGCCTCCTGGGAATTTGAGGGCACGGGAACCCATGGTACCATGGTCAAGTTGGAGGTCTCGTCCATGGTTAGCTCCTCGAAGAGAGCACGGTGGAGGTCTCGTCCATGGAGGTCTCTCGCCTCTCGCAGCCCGGTGCCTGCAAGATCAAACCATAGTTAATTTGATCTCAGCAACTTCAGGTTGAAACAAATTCGACTCAAATTAGGCGTGGATTTGGGGGCGATTGGATAAGAGGGGAGGGGATGACGTACTCTTGAGGCCGTGGATCCAATCGGGGCTGACGCGGAGAGGGAATTCCGGGCGGAGAGGGCCGAGGAGGAGGTTGCGAGCGGCGTCGTCTGGCTTGTGCAGCACAATCGCCCTCTCCTCGCTCGGCACTGGCACGGCAATCACCAGAACCTCCTCGCTGCACACTTGCACCTCCGCCACCGGCTGCGGCGGCGGTAGCGCCGCGCACAGCTCGGGCACAACGGGCGGAGGCACCTCCTCGTCCTGCACGCACCACGACGCGAGTTCGTTTATGGGATACGCCGGTAGTGTGATTTGGGGGATATTTGAGTTAAGAGGGAGTACGCACGAGACAATGGATTTCGGTGGCGCGGGAGGAGGCCGGGAATCCTGAAGCGGCGCTGCCGTCGTCCAGCCACAGCTCCGGCGCGTCCTCGACTTTCCTCTTCGCCGCCGCGGGCGCCATGCCCACTGGCACCTGATCACCGAACACCCGCACCTCGTCCGCCCCCAATCCCGCCACCGGCTGCTGTTGCGTTGGCGGCGGCGGCACGCACACGCCGGCCACAACAGGCGGCACCTCCGAAGCCCTCGTGCTAACTGGGTGCCCGCTCGCCGCGACGCTGGTCGGTCCTGGCGGCGGCCGCATGCTGGTGCTGGAGCGGGGCAGCGCGCCCGGCGGAGTTCCCGCCGCTCCTCTCCCGCCGGCGCCGCTCCGGCGTAGCCGAGAGCCGAGTGTGGGAAAGGGAATGATATGTGGGTCCCACGTGGGCCCCACCATATTATTTGTTGGTCGCTGACATGTGGGCCCACGTGGGCCCCACTATTTCTAAACTATTCTTTTGTGTGCAGCTGACAGGTGGCCCATGGTTTTTTATTATTTTTTCGAGATATAATTGCCACGCAAGCGCCACGTCAATGCCACGTGGGACGAAGACCTAGTCAAACAAGTCACATAGGCGCCACGTCAGCCAAAACTGCCTTCAAAACCGCCGAGGGGACTCGTTTGTCCGGTTTTCGTAAGTTAGGGGACGAGTCGTACCCGGTTTTGCGGTCTGGGACGAAAATCAGAATGAGCAGCAAATAGAGGGACCAAAGTGAACTTATTCCTTTCCCAAGGGCTACTTTGATGGCCGTTTTGGGCCACAAATTGGAGTCCAAAAGGAGTTGGTCAAAATCATACTGGGCTGTTGTTGACAGGTTGTCGTCTCGTGGACTATTTGCCGCGGAACTGTCTATCCATTTATCGGGTAAAAAAATCACCTAGATTTTTCTATCCTTAGATTTACATCCAACGAACTACAGAAGAAAATAATAAATACATATTTACTTACAGAACATTTTATTAAAATTACAATCCATTTACATATCATATCAACTACATTTACAAATGTAATTTAGTTATATAGGACTATAATTTTATATTTTAAATAAAATAACTAATACATATTTACTTACACAATATTTTTATCAACTGAATTTACAAATGTAATTTTAGTTATATAGGACTATAATTTTATATTTTATTTTAAATTTTAGTTTCAAATGTCTTATTTTTTCAACTGTTAAAGAAATCAATTTTTATTTAGAAAAGAACCGGGCCTAAGAATCCAATGCATGGCCTTATCCATACATGCAGCCTCCATCACCAATTCTTGCACAAATCTTGGCGCACATCATGCGGCCAAAAAATGGTGAAATACCTGGGAAAAAAATCATACGACATATATCTAGCAAAAACGATTTGGCGCCCTCCAAATGATGTATTCTCAAATGCTACTTTTACGGATGACTTTTTTTTCCATTACCATTGGATAGAGAAGATTTTTTTTTTCTTTTGTATTATTTTTGAGCCTGTGAGGTTCCACGTCACCATTGTAGCGTGAACGGTGGACAGAAGACAAACTTGGCCCTGGCCCGAAAAGAAGAAGGGGAAGAAACTCTCTGGTGTGCACCGTTGCCTCTCCTGGCGGCGGGTAGCAAACGATGAGTTAGGGGAAGCCGCGGGGTCGGGCCTTACTCCGCCGTCGATACTGGGAGAGCGCGGTGAAGAGATAATAGGAGGGGGATAGCATTGGCTGACCATTAATGACGAGAGGTTGGTGTCGTCTCACTCATTTATATCTGTAGTTGCTCGCGGTACTCGGGGGACGAAGGCGATGGCCATGGAGTAAGGCTCCAATGATGGGCTCCACCCCTGGATCTAGAGCTCCCTGCTGGGGTGCTCCATGCTCATAGGACAATGACGATGATGGTGATGGAGTCGGGTACTGGTGATGGTATCTCGTTACCAAGCGGCCATCGCCACTAGTCCACAATGGTGTTGGCAGCAATGCAGTGAAGGAGGGACCTAGAAGATGGTGAACAGAGGAAGGAAGATCGCAAGGTGGAGAGCTCTCTTGAGATTGCCGCAGCTCGCCGCTTAGGGAGACAGAGGGTGAGTGAAGGGAGGAGAAATGTAGAAGGGTAAGACGGTTATTTTGTCGTTGGAGCTAATGATGTGGTGTCTTACGGATAAAAAATAGCACACGAAAAGACAAACGGATTGTAATTTATCATTGGAGCTAATGATGTGGTGTCTTACGGATAAAAAGTAATACACGAGAAGACAAACATACTGACACACAAGTGGCATTTGAGAATACACCATCAGAGTGGCAAATAGTCCAAAAATCCCCTCGGCATGCATGCAGAGACGGTAGCAGGTCAACCGCTGATCGAAACCTCGTTTTTGTCGATCCCCTCCACCGCATCACTCCCTCTTCCCCTCCGGCAGCCGGCCTCCTCCAATCCATTGACCTCCACGCGCCGCCGCCGCCATGGCCTCCTCCGGCTCGCCCGAAGCTCGGCAGGTAGGTAGCTAGCTACGCCCTCGTCCGCTTCACTCTCTCTGCCTGCAGGGCCGCTAAGCTCCCAGTTTGGTTAATCTTGCTGATCAGCCACTTCTTCTTGCTTTCGTTCCACTCAGACTCATGGTGAGATCGCCGGAGCGGCGGCGCCGGAGAGGAGGCTGAAGCTCTACTCCTTCTGGCGCAGCTCGTGCTCGTACCGCGTCCGCATAGCCCTCAGCCTCAAGGGGCTGGACTACGAGTACAAGCCGATCAATCTCCTTGCAAACGAGCAGTCACACCCAGGTAATAATAAGTAGTATATATAATTAACCAACTAATCAAGCTCTCAGTTTCTCCATCAGCTAGCTTATTTCAGATTAACTTTTTTTTTGTTTAGAGATTTTCATATCAGAATTAGTAGTTGTTTCATTTCTTTTCATATTATAAGTTGTTTGACTTTTTCCATAGCCAAATTTTATTACGTTTGATCAAGTTTATAGAAAAATTTAGCAGCATCTAAAATATTAAATCATTTTTATTAAATCTTACATTGAATGTGTTTGTTTGGGTTAGAAATAGTACTATATTTTTCTATAAATTTAATCAAACTTAAAAGAAGTTTGACTAGCGAAAAAAAGTCAAATGACTTACAATATGAAATGGAGGGAGTAGCATGTAAAGGAACGGAGCTTTGTGTTGGTAGAATTTGAGAAGCTGAACCCGATGAAGTATGTCCCGGCACTGGTCGACGGTGACGACACAGTCGTCGTGGATTCCTTTGCGATCTTGCTGGTGAGAGGCATATACATGAGGAAATAAATCATATTCTTCATTATCAGTTTCATATCTGAATGTTTAAAATTGATGTGATAAGCTTTTCTTGTGTGGTTGATAGTATCTTGAGGACACTTACCCTCAACATCCTTTGTTGCCACAAGACCCAAAAATGAAGGCACTGAATATCCAGGTACACATACATTAGTTATTGATTGATGCCATCCTAAAAAAAGTGCATGGGAATTCTTTCCAAGAGATGTGTAATAGTTTCAGCCAAATTGTATTTTCTCGAATTAGTTTCAGCCAAAATGTACATACCCAAATCCTATTTTAATCCCTCACAGAAGTAAAACAAGTCCTATTTTACAATGGTCATGAACGAGTAGGAAAGCAACATTTTTAGTTAGACTGCCACTGTCTATGCATCTTATATTATTGTGGATGTGAAATTCTGAGTGAAACAAATTTTGTTTTGGTTGCAGATTGCAAGTATAGTTGGTTCAAGCATTCAACCACTTCAGAACAATTCTGTCCTTGTGAGTTTGGACTTTGGTCTCATTTCACATGAACAGAAATTTATGTTCTTACAGTTTGCAGTATATACTTGTATAATTTCCTCCTTCATATAAAGAAAAAGAAACAATATCTGAGATCTGTATCTGTATATATCTGCAGGATTTTATTGAGGAGAAATTAGACTCACAGGAGAAAGTTAACTGGATCCAATATCACCTCAACAGGGGCTTCACAGGTTCTGTACTCTTGCCATTATTTCTGCTGAGGATAGACGGAACAAGTGTAAATTGTATATAAATTACTCAATTTCTGTTAATGACTGTAACCCTATAATCAATTGTGATAATTTCAGTTCCTAGTAACCCATCCAAGTTACCATTGTTTTACTGAATTTCAGCTCTCGAGAAAATGTTGAAAGGTTGCACAACTACATATGCCACTGGAGATGAAATCCAACTGGTTTGTGCTTGATCTCAGTCATGCACAGTATTACATATTTTCAGTTTTTCACTGTGCAAGTAATACTATTGCCAGAGAATTTCAGTTTTTTGTTGCTCACTCAACCTTCCGATTTGTGGTTTGTTTACTCATTGATAATGCACAGGGAGACCTCTTTCTGGAACCCCAGATATACGGTGGCATTAAGCGCTTTGGGATCGACATGGTAAGCACTGATATCGCATCGTGGTCAGATTTTCCTGCAGCATACAATTACAGATTAGGTGCTTGACAAGAATGTTCAGTAATAACTCTTCACATGAGGTTTCTGTGCAACCAAATCACAAGATAAAATAACTCAAGTGCATTTTCCTTTTCTCGCAGACAAATTACCCTACCTTGGCCAGGCTTCATGAAGCGTACATGGAACATCCAGCTTTCCAAGCCGCGCTGCCAGAGCGGCAACCGGACGCACCTTCCTCTCCTGAGATCTGATCATATCTACATTAAAACACTTATATTAGGATCAAATAACCCTGTGGTGCCGGAAGAAACAGATCTCTCATACTTGGAATGATTACATAATTTCTAGTATTTTCTGGTTGCACCAAACTGCAGCAAATACGGCACAATTGGGATATTGTTTCTCTGTTTTGCATATATCTTCGTGGCTTGTTCAAGCAATTACTATTGTAACTATCGTAGTTCTGTGATCTCTTTAAAATTTATATAAAGATGAAAGAAGCCAGAAAAGGTTCATTTTGCCGCATCTTATGGCAATAGAACCTTAGCTTGATCATCACCATGCTGGCTTCTCTTCTCCACAACCTCTGCATCCATTGAGCAGTTTGTTGATGTGAAACTGAATAGGGATAACTATCTTCTGTGGAAGGTTTATACTATCAATCTTGCGATGTAGAGAACAGATTGATATCCATTAAAAAAATTATAATAAAAGGTGTACCGGTAGAGAAGACTTTTACAGTGATCTCTACACAAAGTTTTGTACTACTCCTGGAAATGACCTGAGAGTTTAGACCAATTCTATACTTGTATTTGGACGTAGCGGCTTTCCTTGGGCTTATTTACCGTCATCATCAGGTTTCCCACTAGATTAGCAACAAGTTACCGCCATCATAAGGCCTTTCTAAGAGTACTGTTGATGATGATTAAGTTAATGCGAGATCATCCAGAAGTACGAAACCATTCCTGTGAAACAGCATTATATTTTCCCCCACAAACCTGACAGAGGAGAGCAACATATCCTATGCCCACAAACTTTTTTCACACCAACTAGTAAATATCACAAAAAATCTAGAAAGAATTAGACATATACTCCTAAATTAATGCACATATCTGCAAAGTCTCAAATTCAAATTCATTATATTTTAGCAGTAACCCAAAAAGTAAAACTGTCAGATTTTTTGCCTTTTTTTGTTATGGCTAAATATAATAAATATGAGACTTTGTAATATGTGTAATACTATTAGGAGTATATGTTCATTTTTTCTAGAATTTTTATTTTTCGTGACATTTGCTAATTTGTGTGCACAGGAAACTTGTGTGTATAGGATATGTTGCCAAATTACTTCACCTGATGATCAAAGCAGACTAAATGGTGGTAAAATTTACAAAGTTAAATCTTCTCCCACGATAAAAGATTAATCTCCTATCCAAACATTTTGCCCATGCTCTGCTCACACGGCTCTGGGAAGACAAACAGGTGCAGGAAAGAACAACCTGAAACTTTGCTTAAATTAAAGGAAAAGCAAGGACGATTTCTCAAAATCTTACCTCAGTAACTTGCATCATTCAGGAACTTTCTATATCAATTTTGAGAGTAATCTCCTTCACTTTGTCCTCAGCTTTCATGTACGAGGGCGATAGCCCTTTGACTCTGTACATGAATTTCACCAACTAATTCTGGATTCTTGGTGGTAATTTTGACTTTCTGTGTCTTTTCCTGACCTTAGCTCCGTTGTTCCAGTCTTGCTTACAACAGTGCCACCTAGACCAAGTAGTCCTCTTCTGAGCTTTTACAGGGATATATTTACCTAACTCCTACCACTGGGCAGAAAAGTAGTTACAGGATAAGGTAAGCTGAGTTTTGAATGTGACCTCTTACCAAATTATATAGCTAGGGAGTTGCATTGATTTTTTTTTTAACTATGATCAGGCAAAATGACACATTACTTATATCACTGGGGGAAACAATCAAATTAAATTAGAATATCAGATGAATAATCACATTTGGCATGAATATAAAAAAATTCTCACACTGGCATATCATGAGAAGGTGGCTTTGATAGAACCCATCCTTATTTTCTTCATCTGTCACTTGCATGGTCTGTAAGGACGAAGAGTTTTCAACCAAACAAAATATAATTACATAAATGCACCATTTTTCTACATTAAACCTCTGTGCATTACAGTTGCATCATTACCTCAATCATAAGTACCATAGAAAGCAAGCAATGTTGGTAAAAGAATGGGTCTAGAAATACCAGATGTTTTGGGTCGAATCGCGTTGGAAAATGCCTCACATACAACACAAGCACACAACAAAATGGTCCCAATCTTTGGTAATTTTCCAAAGTCAATCCTACCATAAATATACACCAAATAAAATCTACAACATTCAACCAAATATAATATGCATGCAATACATATAAATCTCTTAAAAGGAGTGATACTTCAAACATGGTAATAATAATTTGAATCAGTCAGATCCTAATTCATGGCAGATAACTTCATGCTCCCCTGCCAGCCAATAGCGTACAGTTGACTCGCATTGCTCTCTCTCTCGCTTGATAAAATTTGGGGCCTTCACCATTAATTGGATGATTTTTTAAAAGGCATCCATTGAGAGGAGATGACAGTCACATTCTTGACTGATTCCATTAACTAATACACAACTGATGTGCCTATTCAGCCTTCATAACATCGCGTAGTTGCAAGTGCACAAAATTTTAGTAGTGGAGAGTTGCTAACCTTGCATAAGAAAGGGCTTCTCAGCAACCTGAAATCAAGATCACTATGGGGCATTCTCCAACTTCTTGGAGGATCATCCATCTGTTAGTCTTCCTGATCATTGTTCTTGACCACGCTCTCATAATCTCAGCAGATACAGATCCACAAGATAGTAAGTGTTTCAGTCTCATTCCAGTTTCTGGTTAATTTGCTGTAAAAAACTAGATTTTGTTTCATGATGATGTTTCTTCACTCTCATCGCTTTGTAGCCTCTGCCCTAAATGGCATAGCAGCTTCCTGGGATAACGCCAAGTCCAAGCTATCAGAATGGGTTGGTAATGATCCATGCGGCGAAAAATGGCCAGGAGTGTACTGCACCCAGAATCGTGTCACCTCAATGTAAGAACCATTTTAGCCAAATCAACATGATCTTTCTCCCCTTTGCCCTTTCTTATACTTTGTGGAATCAACATGTTGTTTCCTCTATGTTTCAACTAATGATTTTCTCTCTCTCTTTTTTCTCGGATGGTTTGCAGAAGGCTGTCAAGTTTTGGATTGTCCGGATCACTTTCAGGTGACATACAGTCATTGTCAGAATTACAGTACCTGTATGTGCTACTATCTTGTCAAATTCGTGCTAAGCTTTCCAGTGCTATAAACAAGACCTGAAAACATGGATCTTGCTTAATGGTGCTGAATCTGTTTGGGCAAGCTTTTGCCTTGTTTGATGCTGATGAATCTATTTTGATCATATGCAGGGACTTGTCTTACAACAACTTGAGCGGTCCACTTCCACCGAACATTGGATCCTTGAGTAACCTTGAAAGCCTGTAAGCACAAAATTAAATGTTTATGTTAGCTCATTGTTGGTTGATTAATTCATAACAAAGTCTGAAGCTGGATTATTCAAAAGTCATAAACTGATCATTTGATTAGAACAAAGATTCCATATCATGATTTTAATATAATATCAATTTTAATTTCATTAATGAATCGCTTCTCTCACTTTCTCTTGTGCATGACAGGAGCGTTGTTGGCTGCCAATTTTCTGGTGACATACCAAAAGAACTCAGCCAACTCCCAAAGCTGCGGTTCCTGTAAAGATCTCAATGACTTGGAAAATATTGTTAATGATCTCATATACCTGCGTCATTTTTTTTATGTTAATAAGAAGTTGTGACGGTAAAAAGTTGTGACGGTAAATGAAGACAGTAGTTTAGACTTAGTTGAAATTTCAATTTGAAAACCCTTCTTTTTTCACATTGACTTATTTGTTAGCTCGAAACCATTTCCATTTCATTCCAGGTAAAACAGAAAATAGTTTTTATCTGTTTTGGGGGATATAACAAACAAAAGGAAATGCTAACTGAGTATCAACTTTGTATTATTTCTTATAGTATCATGGTATAAGAGTTGATGGATTGTATTGCTGCAGGTCCTTGAACAACAACAGGTTTACTGGAAGTATACCTCCATCAATTGGCAACCTTTCAAATATGTACTGGCTTGACTTGGGTGAAAATCGTCTGACTGGATCACTTCCAGTATCTGATGGAACCAATACTGGATTGGACAATTTGACAAACGCTCTGCATTTGTGAGTACCTTTCTTAAAATATCTACCAGGCTTTCAGTTCACTCGCTTCCATTCTAAGGAAAATGTTCGGACTGCTCTTTATTCAGTCATTTTGGGGTCAACCAGCTATCAGGCACCATACCAAGCCAGCTATTCAAATCAAATATGAAGCTCATACATCTGTAAGGCAAAGATAACCTTAGATAATATTTGCAAACTGTTTCATTACTTTTAATCTGTTATGTCATGCTCAAGATTACCCATTGTTCTTGTCATTCAGGTTGCTTGATAACAACAATTTCACTGGCGGCATTCCTCCCACATTGACCCTTTTAACTAAACTTGAAGTCCTGTAAGTGCATACTTTTTCTGAGCAGGCTTATAACCAGCTTTCTTCTAACTGAGTGACCATTCAGTATATAATCCATACAACTCAATATGCACAGGCGTCTCGACAGAAATTACCAACTGACTGGACCTGTTCCTGCCAGCATCAATAGCCTCACAAAACTACAAGAATTGTAATTTTCTGGTTACTCTGAATCTCTGATCAGTATTTGAATGTGCTAGCCTTCAATTCTAACAAATAACCAACCTTATTCTTTGTCAGGCATCTAGAAAACAATAAATTGACAGGCCCTCTGCCAGACTTGACAGGAATGGATTCACTATATGTTGTGTAAGTGCCGAACACACTGTGGTACACTCTACTGAAATTTTATCATAGGAAACCCTTGTATCTGGCATATTGAACTTTTGGTTCATTTGGCCAGTAAGTACAACTAATCTGACAACACATTTGCAGCTCCATGGGCAACAACAACTTCAGTTCATCCAATGTTCCAACCTGGTTCACAGCTTTGTCAGCCTTGACTTCACTGTAATTCTTCTCTGCACACTTTTTGTAGAACACAAGGATGCAATTTTTTTTACACTCGCTTTCAAATCTCGGTAAATGCACAGGAACCTTGAGAACCTACACATCACTGGGGAGCTTCCGCAGCCTCTTTTCAAACTCCCGGCTATCCAGACACTGTGAGTGGAATTAGTGTTATCTTTGCTCATAATATGTGGTTACAAGAACTATGCACTCAATGAACAAAAAAAAAAGAGTAAAGGAAATTGAACATGTCAGTGCTAACTAGCAAGGTAAACTGGTGGTGGCAGGGGTCTTAAGGGCAATAATTTCAACGGCACACTAACCATCGGATCAGACTACAGCAGCACGCTCTCACTGATTGATTTGCAGGACAACCAGATCACCACTCTCGCCGTGAGCGGGGCTCAGTACAACAAGAAACTCATGTAAGATCCATCAAATATACCAAGAGAAATTTTACGGTCCTTTAAAAAGAACTTCGAGGTACCTAAATTTACACTAAAGATTTTGGAACCTCGAGTTACCTAGTACCTGGAGGTATCAAGTTTTACACCAGAAAATGTGATACCTCCTGGTACCTTCTCAAGGATGATAAAATTACCCAATATACCAATTCTTCAGTATGTAGGCGCTCTTATATATGCTTTCATTCACACTCCCATGTTTCTCTTCTCATCACAGACTTGTTGGGAACCCAATCTGTGTTCAGGGGAACAATGAGGCACTGTACTGCAAAAGCTCACAGCAAGCGAACCCTGCAGCAAAGCCTTACTCTACTCAATCCATTTGTCCTGGATTACCACCCACATGCCTGTCGGACCAGTATCTCAGCCCCAACTGCACCTGCGCGGTGCCATACATGGGTACTCTGCACTTCCGGTCACCACCGTTCTTCGACCTAAGCAACGATACATTCTTTGTACTCCTCGAGGAAAACATGAAAGAAGCGTTCCTGGGCAAGCAGCTTCCTGTTGAGTCCATTGCTCTGGATAACCCGGCATTCGGTCCTAGCAACAACTTGGATATAAACTTGAGAGTGTTCCCAAGCGGAAAGATTCGGTTCGGCAAAGAAGATATCTCCTACATTGGGTTCATGCTCAACAACCAGACCTACAAGCCTCATGCTCCTGGTATAAATTATGGGCCATACTATTTCATTGGGCAATCCTACCCATTCGCTGAGAGTAAGTCAACTGTTCGAAAATCTCAACTACTGTAGAATTAATCCACTACCGAATTCCTTTTTTTTTTTTGTTGAAGAATTGGCACTACTGATTTCTAGACTTCTTCATGATTACACAGCACTATCAGCACCCAGACAGACGAAAAAGAACCAGTCCCTCATCATTGGTGTGTCAGCTGGTGGAGCTTTTGTTGTTGTGTCACTGCTTGTTCTTTTTACAGTTCTGTTTTTCAGGAGGAACAAAAGGCCAAAGCTGCAGCCACAACCCAGGAGCCCATCTTACGGTAAGAAGCATTGGATAAAAAAAAAATCATGTTTTTTGTCCATTTGAGTTGACCAACACATGAGCTGGCAAATAAAATTACTTAAATGGCTGTAGCTTCATGGGACATCAAGAGCACCAGCATCAGCACCCCGCATCTCCAAGGCGCGCGGGTGTTCACATTCGATGAGCTGAAGAAAATCACAAACAGCTTCTCCGATGCTAATGACATTGGAACTGGTGGCTATGGGAAGGTAATATATAGTATATTTGTTGAAACGGGTATGTGACTATCTTTAGTGCCTGACATCCAAAGCGATAATGCTGATCAATTGCAGGTCTACAGAGGAGTACTCCCAAATGGGCATCTAATTGCAGTCAAAAGATCCGAGCAAGGGTCCTTGCAAGGCAACCTAGAATTCCGGACTGAGATAGAGCTCCTATCCAGGGTTCATCACAAGAACCTTGTCAGCCTTGTGGGATTTTGCTTTGACCAGGGTGAGCAAATGCTGGTCTATGAGTATGTGCC
The DNA here is from genome assembly GCF_034140825.1 of Oryza sativa Japonica Group. NCBI lineage: Eukaryota > Viridiplantae > Streptophyta > Magnoliopsida > Poales > Poaceae > Oryza > Oryza sativa. Next base: position 8,234,360 of record NC_089045.1, read on the forward strand.
CAATGGCACACTCAAGGACAGCCTCACAGGTGTGTCCATATGTTCAGTTATGCATGACTGAATCTGCAATTCTCCTTTGTGAAAATAAACATATTCTGCTCACATCTTTTTCAGGGAAGTCTGGGGTGCGCCTAGATTGGAAGAGACGGCTGCGAGTAGTACTTGGTGCAGCGAAAGGCATCGCGTACCTGCATGAGCTTGCAGACCCTCCGATAGTACACAGGGATATAAAGTCAAGTAACATTCTTCTTGATGGAAACCTCCACACAAAGGTTTCCGACTTTGGTCTCTCCAAGCCTCTGAACCAGGATGGAAGGGGTCAGGTCACAACTCAAGTGAAAGGAACCATGGTGAGTTTCACAGCTCTCTTAACTGCAATACTGCAACGATTAAGCACATTGGATACTGTTTCCTGGTTATTTTTCATCAACTCTGTAAGATGAGTATACAGAGCTGTTTAAAGATTATAAAATACTTGTCATGTAGGGATATTTGGACCCTGAATACTACATGACCCAGCAGTTGACCGAGAAGAGCGATGTCTACAGCTTCGGTGTGCTACTACTTGAAGTGATAACGGCGAGAAAGCCATTAGAGAGGGGAAGGTACATCGTGCGTGAGGTGAAAGGTGCAATGGATAGGACCAAGGACCTATACGGCCTCCATGAGCTCCTAGACCCAATGCTAGCACCCACGTCGCTGGCCGGCTTCGAACTGTATGTCGACTTGGCTTTGAAGTGCGTGGAGGAGGCAGGAATGGACCGCCCATCAATGAGTGAGGTGGTGGCGGAGATTGAGAAGATCATGAAGATGGCAGGCGTAAACCCAAAGGTCGACTCGGCATCAAACTCGATGAGCTACAACAGCAGGACACCGCGTCATCCATACAGTGGAGAGTCTCAATTTGATTACAGTGGTGGCATCCCATCTTCGTCCAGGGTTGAACCAAAATGATCAGTTCGGTCGGCCCACAATGATCTCCATGTAAATAACTTGGCGCTTGTTTGTTTGTGTACAGTTCATCAAGGTTCTGAACTGCTTCGTACAGTGACTTTCTTCTGGAATTTCTGTATGATTAATTAGCTAACAATCTGGGTGTGTAAGTTGTTGTGCTAGAAATCTCCTGTTGGTAATGCCTTTTATATACGACACTTTTTTAGTGTTATCTGTCATATATATGTTTAACGATTCTATGGCGCAAAGGGGATTTGGGGAATTTGCTTCTCCAGTATTATAACCAAATAACCAAAGAACCAAAATTTTTCCCAAATGCAACAGGCTGACACTGAGAAGATGAGCAATTCATCATCATTTTCCTTTCCAATCGACCAACGGTGTAATCTAGACTGCGCCCCACAACCACAACATTGGTTCTGATTTCACCGATTCCAGAACTAATCAAACCTCATAAACCAAAATACAGTAAGTAGCTAAACTAGTACTGATAGTGGGGATAAACCGATCGCGCGACAAAACGGGTCGAGATCTCCGTAATCTAGTAATAAATCGATCGCGCAAGTAGATTCAGATTGGGGGTTAGTGACCATGGCGGGAGGACGTAGGGGGCTTACTTGGGATCTGAGATGGTGCGGCGCGCCTCCTCGTCGACCGAGGCGGCGCGCGCCGGAGAGGGAGGCCCGCGACGGTGGGGGCTGGACGGAGGCAGACAGCGGGCGGCGCCGCGGGATGGAAGTGGAAACGTGGCTTAGATCTAAGGCTGTATTTTTCTGTTCCTAACGTTCCTGCTAATTTTTTCACGCGCGTTTTCTAAATTATTAAATAGTATTATATTTTTATAAAAAATTATAGTATAAAATTTGTTTTAAAAATTCGTACTAATTTTTTAAAACTTTTTTTTCTAGTAAGTACTCCCTCCGTCCCAAAATATAATACTTCATCCATCTACTTTTGACAGTCATATTTCATCTTGGCACACAGACAAAGGATAATCAATTCTACTTATCATCTATTTAAGCATACTACTAGTCATTCCTCGTAAACAAGCGATTCATTAATATTTACATTTATCGATGCCCATATAGCCAATCTTGTGTGGAAGAATAGAGAGTCACGTGTTAAATATGAGAAAGTCATTAAGATGATAGGGTGCTAGATTGAAATATGCCTATCAAAAATAAATTTTTTAGATTAGGAAATATGCATATCAAAAGTAAATGTAGGGAGTAACTTCTAGCCTCTAGAATTTGTATAAAAATATAACAACTTTTACACCAACATCAAGATCCTCTATTATTTAATTTTCCCACATACCATCATTTCTCATCCAATCACAACCCTCTTCTATCTAATTCTACATAATTTCTTAATAACCACGTCCAACTTTAAAAATACTTACATTCTGGGACGGATAGAGTAGTTAATTATGCATTAATTCATCCTATCGTTTTGAATATCCAACTAATACCTCCCAGCACATCATAAATTCTAAGGGGGTGTTTAGATGAAGGGGTATAAAATTTTGGCGTGTCACATCAGGTATTATATAGGGTATCGCATGGTGTGTTCGGGCACTAATAAAAAACTAATTACATAATTAGTTTACTATACCACCATATTGTTAAGCCTAATTAATCTATCATTAGTAAATGTTTAATGTACCACCATATTATCAAATCATGGAGCAAATAGGTTTAAAAGATTCGTCTCGCAAATTAGTCACAATATGTGCAATTAGTTATTTTTTAGCCTATATTTAATATTTCATATAGGTGTTCAAACATTCGATGTAACAAGGGTGAAAATTTTAGGGTGGGATCTGAACAGAGCCTAAGTGTAGCTTAGAGCATGATGGTGACAATTGTTTCCATAAATTCTAATACCAAAATAGCAAAATCTCATATCAAATTCTCTAAAGAGTATTTATGATTTAAAATCACGTTACTATCTAATGGATGGATCAAAACTTTGACTCTGTAAAATAAAAATATAGGCCACCCTAAATTAACAATAAAATAAATAACTTTATCTAATGAGTTAGTTTCAATAGTTTGAAGGAAAAAGTACACCCAAGGTCCCTCAACTTGTCATCGAGATACAAAATCATCCTCAAACCGCAAAACCAGATATCCCACGTCCCTTAATTAATCAAAACCAGTCACAAGAGGTCCCTCTTAATCCCGGTTTGGTCCTACGTGGCTGCCGAGTCCAGCGTGGGACCCATGTGGGGCCCACGTGTCATGGTAATCCACGTCATCACCCTTCCTTTTTCTCCTCTTCTCTCTTTCAGGGAGAGGCAAAGCGGCGGCCGGCGGGTGCAGGGCCAGAGGCCAGCAGGAGAGAGGAGGGCGACGGCGGCCGGCGCCCAGCGGCGGCAGCTGGCGGGAAACACGGCGACGCGGCGGCCCCGACGGCGATGTCATCGACTGCGTGCCGACGCACCTGCAGCCATCCGGTTCGGGATGAAGCAGCCACGCGTCGCCGGCGTCGTCCGCCGCGACTCCACCAATGACGACCGCGACTCCACCTGCTCGTGCATGCCGAGGCGGCCTCTGTGCCGACGCTCCTCCTGTGCGTGTTCGGCTGCCCCTGGCGAGCGACGTTAGACTCTGCTTCGCGGCGGCCGCGCCGGAGGCCGTGGACGTGCCGCGGCTGGTGCTCCACTTCGACAGCGCTGGGTCATGGAGTAGCAGAGCTTGAGCACGGGGGCAGTGCCGCAGAACTCAGGGATTACGTCGCAGCTGAACCCGAACCTGAGATCCACGCACCCCTTCAGCTCCTCCAGGTCGTCGTCGACTCGTCGGTCAGGCTCCGCGCGTGCCGCCGCCGCCGCCATCGCTCCCGCTCCTCGCCGTACATGCGCCGCCGCCGAAGACGACGACGCCGCAGGGCTTCTCCTTGGCGACCACCACCGGCTTCGTCCGCCGTGGCCACGCCGCCTCCAACTGTACCCCGCACCACACGTCCTCGGCCTCGACCTAGGCCACCGCTGCCGCTCCGCCCGTGGCCTGCTGCCGTCGCCGCCGCGGTGCTCCGCCCGCCCTTTCGTGGCTCCAACACATCCCGTCTCTCCCGCCTCCCCTTCTCGAGCTCCATAGTCCCCACAGATCTCAGCGGCGAGCTGTGCCCGGCGGCGAGAGGACCATCGCCGCGGCCGTGCAAATCCGGCAGCTGAGCGGCGTGATCCATACGGCGGCGGCGGAGGAGGAGGAGACCGGGAGATTGGCCGCCGCACGCCGCTCCTCTCCCGCGAGCCGCCGCGCGCTGCTCCTCTTCCACAGGCCGCCGCACACCGCTGCCTCCTCGCCGGTGAAGACTCGGAGGTAATAGAGGTAGAGAGGGGAGAGGTGGACGCCGCCGCCTTGCCGCTCCTACTCGCCCGCCGCCATCCTCGCCACGCCGTTTCCCATCCACCACGCCACGCCGCTTTCCCATCCGCCACCCCACTGCGCGGCGCCGCCCCTCCGCTGGCCGCTGCCTGTCTCCTCCTCCCCGTGCCTCCGCCGCCGCCCAACTCCAAGGCCTCCCCCACTGGCGTCGCGGCCCTCGCACGGTCGCCGAGGAGCTCGGCCGGGCTGCCGCGGCCGCCGGCCGCCGTCGCGGCGCCGCCCTTCTCTCCCGCCTCGGCCCGCCGACCGGCCTCAGGCTGTCAGGCACAGAGAGCGAGAGGAGTAACCGAGGAAGAGGGGGAGAGTGACTCAGCCTGATAAGTCGGGCCCACGTGGATCCCATGCTGACTCAGCTGCCACGTAGGATAAAACCGGAATCGGATCCACCGAAGGACTGACCGGTTTTAATTAGTTAAGGGGCGCCGGATATCTGGTTTTGCAGTTTGCGGATGATTTTGTAACTCGATGATAAGTTGAGGGACCTTCGGTGTACTTTTTCCTTGTTTGAAAGGGCCACCGAAACTGGGCCTCGACTAGGCCCAATTGCCTCGGAATTTGACCAGCCCAATACCGAAGTGTTACCAGTACACACCACCCTCTTCACTTCGCCGCCGCCACCGCTGGCGACGGCGACCGCGAGCCTCCGCTATCCGACCTTACCTCGCCGCTGCCGCTGCCGCCGGCTGGGAGAGTGAGGGGCGGACGCGCGGAGGACGGTGCAGGCGCTTCGGTTACGGTCGGCCGAGGACCTGCAGCGAGTTCGGTTCGATCCGTGAGTTCTCCAGCTCGTCCTCTTCCGCGACTAGAAAAAAAACTGTGTTATGCATTCTGATACAACGAGTCTGTGAGTTATGTGATGTTTGTTTTGAATCGATTGCAATTGCCTGTCCCTAGCTCTACTAGAAATTTACTGAAAATGTTAATTGGTTGTGCACTTGTGTGTGATGCATTAGGTTAAATTTAGTGGAATCGTCTTAGATCGATCAGGTTGGTGGCCACATTAGGATGGATGGAACTCAATGGCAATCGCCAATTTGGCATGTCTGTTCAGTTGATTGTTGCATATTATTATTATTGATGCAGTAACGGAGCTCTGAAGCTTGAGGATATACACTGTGGGAGCTAGGGTGATAGGAACACACTCAATTTAGTATCTCTGTTGTTAGAATAGAAGTGGTAAAATCTGTGACATGTTACGAATGATTTTAGGAAGAATGATGGTCTTCCTCCCATGATTCATGCCGAGACTAGCCGGACCATGAAGCTGTCTTTTGTTTAGTAAAAGTCTAGAATTAAGAACTGCAAAAGGTTACACTTGAGGATTTCTTTTTTTTCGCGGCGCTATCTGGGTTGGAATATTCTCAAATGCAAATTTTTGTGATGGAGAACTGGTGAATCCTTGATTCCCCTTGTTTCTTTGATAACTTTTGTGCAAGCCAAAAGGAAGAGAGAGGAACACCTGAGAACAGTAGGTATGGGAGGCATTGGGAAAACACGGGAACATATTGTGATCCCTAATTTTAGAGGGAAATGATGGTCGAGGCTTTCCTCCATGTTCCCATGCCCAATGCTCTTAGATGCTCTTTTTCATCCTCTTCCCGACTCGCCTTCAAGACCTCATCATCTACACTATTGCCAAGCTGATTATGTGTGCCAAAGGGAAGAGGAAGGAGCACCTAAGGACAATAGGCATGGGAGGCATCGGGAAAACATCAAAACAAGTCGACCCCCCTAATTTAGAGGGGAAGAAGAGTTTGAACTTTCCTCCATGTTCCCATGCCCACTACTCTTAGGTACTCTTTTCTTCCTCTTCCTGACCCACTCTCTTTGCCTCGTCACTGAAGCCAACATATGAACATCTTTTGGCCTTGTCAACTAAAATATCTATATGAGCTGAAAGGAAGAGGAAGGAGCACCTAAGAACGATAGGAATGGGAGGCATCGGAAAATAGTGAGACAAATATATCCACCTCCAATTCTAGAAGTGAAAACTGATATCTCATTTTTCCACCATGTTCCCACTCCCACTGCTCTTAGATTACCTCTTTCTTCCTCTTCCTGGCTCATCCCAAACACCTAAGGCTCCAAATATTTCAGGCTTAGAACATGAACTGTTGATGATGCCTGTGGTGTTGAAGTATATATATAGACATAGGTGAAGCACCTAAACTGTATACTGTACAGGAGGCAATGAGTATGCACACATCATAATGAACCATAACACACAACAGTCAGTGACAGTGGGCCATAGATCATCTACTTTTAATGTAGACCTCATGCAATGGAGACACCAGTACATCTTCTGCCTACTCTCATATAAAACAGCTGACACAATAGTCCTTGGTTTTGAGCCTTGCAAGGTTAGTCATTAAATCTGAGCCATGCATTTACATAAGGAAGAAAGGAACCTATGCCATGAATTCATTCTGATTACTTTGAGAATGATAGTTGGGTGGAGGAAGAAATAATAGTGCTCGCAGTGGAGGATCACTGGAACCAAGCATAATTTTCTCACAATTAAAGATGATCTGCCCCAACATATAATGCTAGCCATTTTTTTAGACCATAGATCGAACCAGCTCTTTTAGAAAGCCAAGATAACAAGGTCTTTACAGGAAAGTAAAAACAGAAAATTAAAAAGAAGCAACAGATTTCAACGTTGGGGATGAACCAGTTTACACTTTCAGCATACCATCTACCTCTAAACAGGAAACTTAGCCCCTACCTACACTCCAGGGAACAAAGACTAGAAACAAAATGCAGCAAAGCAAAGAAAACTAGTTCAAATCGCCAGAGGTAGAACATCTGTGGGTCTCAGTTCCTGCATCCTGTCCATCACTTTTTCAATCCATTTCCCCGTCTTCTGTGTCTTCTTCCTTCAGAAATATCTTCCATTTCTGCAGCAGAACAATCATTCTAACCGAGATTTCACAAGAATGTTTTCATGCACTGTCATTTCTCCCACTCAACTGAGCCCAAGAAATAGCTGCCAACATCACCAGATACAAATTCAAATTCTTTGCATTCAACTTCTCAACATTGGCCAAATGCCATAAATTTTCAAACTCCCAGGGCACCTCTGCAAACCCCACAAGTTTCTGATCATACTCCAAGCAAAGACTGCATTCTAGGGGACAGTCAAACAAAATATACAATGCTAGCCATTTGGCCAACGAATATTACAATTTTCGCATAAGCAGAGACGCATCATGTAAGTGTAAGCTTCATTGGCTGATGGGTCTAAACTCTGAATACAGAGCATGGAACAAAACTAAAAAAGATCATACATTTGGTTTTACTGAAGGAGAAACTGCCATGAACTTTTGGTTGCAATCCCTTGAAGACCGGAAATCTGCAACATTAGTTTTATGTAATATATCCACTGAGAATCTAACATTTTCAGGACAGGCTTGATTCCTGTCGACCTGGAAGACTGAGAAATTTTGAGAAACAGTGTGGTTATTTAGCTCAGTTTCTGCTTAACCCTGTATAAAACAGATGATAAAAGTATTTTGAGTCTAAGGAAAAAGTAATAGAAGCAACTGGTTCCATTACCATCTGGATCATTTGAGGCGATTATATTTTAGAGAGCTGTGGATAGGTATTGTCACTATTCTTGTGCTGCTTTTTTGCTACATTTGCATTTCTCTTCTTTTCTGTCCACTCTAGTGGCCACGCATCAGTGCCAACTCAATTTGTCTTGTTCATAACATGCTGGGTTTTGATTTTTCTAATTTATATAATATCAACGAAAGAACTAACCTGATTGAACTATATTTTTTAAGTCTCTAGTGCTAACTACATGTCTCCAGCTTTAAAGTTGTGTGCATAGTGCATAGTTATTTTTTCAGTTTGTTCCAACTCTTATTTAGAGCAGCGCTGTATCAACCTTCTTGTTGCAAGGTCCTTTTTTTTTTTCCATTCCATGGAAAATCTTCGCATGTTATTCATTCAGACGGTTCCAACTTCCAAGTTACTGGCATAGCTTTTCAGTAATCCTAAATGCGCATTCATCCATGAGTTTGTAACAGAGTTCACTCTTCACACTGGCACACTGCAGTTGTATTAAGTGTGCAGTTTGTACTTTCTGCAGCTTTCAGAAATAGCCCGACATGAAATCTTCATCTAAGACACCAGAAGGTGTTAACTAGCAAAAGCATGCCTCTTTTTCTTTATAAAAGAACACTATATATTTCAGTAGCATTTGGATACTGACCAGGTCACTAAAGTTTTATAAATCACATTACTTTCTTACTGCGATGGGACTTAAGCATTCATTTCCTTACTAGGTAAAATCCACCAACTTTAGAGGAAAAAACAGTATGAAAATGCTGAACCAAGATTCAGAGACCATCTCTACATATGCATGATTTATGTATGGCTAGAAAAATAAAAAGACTCCAAGTCTTACCTTTTCTCACTCAACTAAGAAATGTGTGCAAGCCAACAGGAAGGGGAAGGAGTACCTAAGAACTGTAGGCATGGGAGGCATTGGGAAAAATGCTTAGCAAATCTCAACCTCTAAATTTAGAGGGAAGAAAAGTACATGTTCTTCCTCCATGTTCCCATGCCCACTGCTCTTAGACCCTCTTTTCTTCCTCTTCCCGACTCACTCTCAAGTGCTAAACCCTCATCATTTAGACATATGAATATGATTTGATATTTTTCACTCCCTCCACTAAAATATTGTGCGAACCAAAAGGAAGAGGAAGGAGCATCTGAGAACAATAGGCATGGGAGGAATCAGGAAAACCCAAATCTCAGCCCCTAGTTCTAGAGGCAGAAAAGAGCTTGGGCATTCCTCCATGTCCCATGCCCACTGCTCTCAGACCCTCTTTTCTTCCTCTTCCTGATTCGCTTCCAACACATCATTATCTAAACCTATGCATTGGTACTTCTGTTTCTCTCCCCTTAAAATAATAGCATGAGCTTAAAGGAAGAGGAAGGAGTACCTAAGATCGGTAGGAATAGGAGGCATCGGGAAAACGCAGAGCAAATTTCTAACTCCGATACTGGAGTAGAAAATTTAGCTTCAGGCTTTCCTCCATGTTCCTATTCCCATCGCTCTTAGAGGCTCTCTTTCTTCCTCTTCCCTGCTCACTCTCAAGCCAAAGAACATCACAACTATAACAACAAGACTCAAAGCTGTTGAAAAATGGCTGGAGTATTCTGTGGTATATATAAGCCTCTAGTGAAGTGCTCTAGACTGCACAGAAGCCCTGGATCAATGAACAAACCTAGTTCATGGTGCACCATAGCACTCAGAAGTCAATGACAGTGGGCCATCTGCATAAAAGGTCATCTGTGCATATATAGGCCTGCTAGACTGTAATCTTTGACCTTGCATTTACTGAAAGTGAAAGAAAGGGATCCATGCATTCACTCCCATTCTTATTAAGAACAAGAGAAGGGTAGGTGCAGGAAAAGTTGGTACCACCTCACATATGTCATGGACCTAATTCTCTGGTTCTTGTTTATAGAGATGCTACAAACTTCCCTAGGCAGTCAACAAATGAATATCAAGTGTTAATGACTTGAAAGTTTAACTTGAGTAGTCACAAAGCAATAGAAGAAATTAATACTGCTATATGATCCTACAGAACATATAATGTATGAAAGCGTGTATTATGTATTTTTACCCTACGGAGCAAGAGGTCTGAGGTCCAACAAATTTTGTGTACCTGTGTTCACTAACAACAGGAAAACAATATGGCACAAATATGATTTTTCAAATTGAGAGAACATCAGGAGACAATTAACATAATATATTCCTAGTAAAAATACACTTTGGCATTGGCATTTTCTCATCATGTGTGTCATGTTGATTCGGCATGATGTTGTATTTAGTACATCTACTAAAGTGTCCAGTATTTCCAGGACATGCTTAATTCGAAATAAACAGGACAAATCAGGAATCTTGAAGCGCATCAGGTAGCTTAGCTTGGTCTGAACTTCACCAGAATGTAGAAGAGATTATGCAGGATTGCAAATATCTTGTACCTAAGGTGAGAATACAGCAATCGTTGTGCTCTTGTTGGAAATACAAAGAAAATTGAAGCTCCAAATATGTTCTTACTATAATCTTGCTAATCGTACTACCATTGCAAGAGTACCAATCAATCAGAGCACTACAAACATGTGGCCTTGGATTTCACATGCCATTTTCACTATGAATGGCATTTTTCGATTGACAATCTATTTGCGGTGGCACTGATCTCGGTTTGTCTTGGAAGAACTAGTGACAAAAATGTGCCAATACGTGTGTTACCAGCTAAAGTATCTTGTATCCAGTAAATATGTTGGCAGAAGAACTAGGATTAATTTTGAAGAGTGGCCTAATCTGAAACGTGCTCCATCTTGTGTTCATTTGTTGCCTGGTATGCATCTTGTCTATCCCGTGGAACTCAATGAGAGGATGATAGCAATCTAACTGGAGTGTAGAATGTTGGAAGCTCAAGGTATGATTTCTCACTGTTATATATACTTCATCTCTTGCTAATACATGAGACATTTGCTTGCTGCGCCATGGCCTATGTAATCTTACTAGGAGTAGGTAGGAGCAATTACTATTGACTTGTTATAAATGGCCTCAGGTGTTCATGATACAAGTAATGTCCATTGTTTTCTCCAAGTATTATTCTTCACAAGAGTGCTCTAAACCAACCATCTGTCTAGATTATGGAATAGGCACACTATAACATGAAATCAGTACATGCATTTACATGTTGTCAACAAAAATGTGTTGTTTAATTTGGTAAGATTGTCATATATCATTTAAGCATCCCATGATTATGCATCTTATGGATTTATTCGTGAACAATCAAAAGTTAAATTTTATGTCATTGTTTCTGTAGATTGGCACTAAACTAGGGTATGCCATCATTTGAACTTGGGGGTCAGACATGCAAAAGGTAAGCAAAACATGCTGAACTAAATGAAAGTTGGATTCTGGTACCGCTTGGACAACCAAACCGCACAGTCCTACCAAATTTTTGTGAGACCAAAGGAAGAGGAAGTAGCACTTAAGAACAATAGGAATGGGAGGCACTTTTCCTTCATGTTCCCATTTCTACAGCTCTTATATAAACCTTCTTTCTCCCTCTTCCCAATCTCACTCTCAAGGTCCAGCCCATCACTCGAAATGCGGACATCTTTTCCTACTAGACAAATGTGCGAGACGAGAAGGAAGGGGAAGGAGCACCCAAGAACAATAGGAATGCGAGGCATCAGAAAAAAAAAAAGCCGAACGTCGAAGAAATTTAGAGCTCATGCTTTCCACCATGTTCCTATTCCCCCTTCTCTTGATTTCTTGAACCCTCTCATTCTTTCCCTTCCCTAGCTCACCCTCCCTGCTGCCAAGTGCTGTGCAGAACTCGGAAAATAAGCTATGTGAGTGATGAGCAATGAGCACTCCTACTGCACGGTGTACCATACTTCCAGTCCATAGGACATATCAGTGATGGCAGTGGGACTATATGGATTTTGTGTTGTAAATGTAGATGAACACATTTTTGGCTGTAGGGAGGTGGTCTTCTACTCTTGCATATCAACATACATGAAAAGCTGACTGTAGGCTAGTCCTGACTCCTGACCCTGAGCTTTGCATCTACAACCCAAAGAAAAATAAATTAAAGGAACATGGAGCTAGACACATCCTTGTTGGATCTCAAGCGACTCATGCAAAACAAAAGAGAAAAATAATATGAACAAAGAATACTCCTATCCTTGTAATTGAAATTGTCGTAAAACTGGTTCTGTTTGTTCTAAAGAAAAACTGGTTTCGTTTCAACACGGCCCCTGTTATTCTAAAGCATTCCATGTACAAAGTCTGTGCAGAATTAAGAGGGGAACAAAATTAGACCAACAAATGAAAACACCATTTGGACTTTACAACTTCAGAGAGGTGATGGATTTGGACTTGAATAACTTTGTTCACTTAAATTGTCTAATTAATTTGTACAGATCTTATGATCATCAATCCAATGGGCATGACAAGCATGCCACTGAACCTGTTTCCTATACCTCGACATGACATCATACAAAATATTCAGATTATACTTGCTAATTGCTACACAGGACAAACCACTTTTAACATGCTTTGGAGGCAAGGCAAGTCGGCCTTCAGTGTGGTTGGTAATAAACTGATAGCAAAATGGTGCGAATTACTTGTAGTTGCCTAATTGTTTTTGAAAAGAGAAGTTGCCTAATTGTGGCAGTATCAATTTACATTGACATTGTGGTAAGATTCCCACTAGGCCACAATGTTTTTTTTAGAGGAAAAAAGAACTTCATTACTTGACCAAAACAGCTATATCGCTGTTCACCAGGTTACAAACAAACTCAGGAAACTGTCCTGACCAAACTACAGGAGTAGAGGAACCAAAGGCAGCACCTTTTGCTAGTTCATGCGCAACACTATTACAAGCTCTACGACAATACACAACCTTTATCACATCAAACTGCAAAGAGAATAAATTCCTAACTTCACGAATCACAGCAGCGTTCCCACTAGGCCACCATGGTTGAAGTGGCGTAAAATAATGATGTTGAGTTACTACTCCACTTCAGATTTTCATGGTTAAAGTGACGTTAGTAAGTAATAATATACAGAAACATTAGCAGTTCAAATGGCTTCCAATTTGGTGAGCCATGTCAAAAGTTTGTGCCTTGTGCTATTTTATTCGCAGAATTTTTTTTTAGCAATCTGTGTTGGCAGTTTTGCAGAATTTCATATTCTTCAATTACCTTATGCTATATGGATCATTTGTGCATGAGAAAACGATTGCTCTTTACCATGTTGCACAATGCAGAGCGTAGGAAGTAAATTCGAAGTTATGACGGAGATGAAATGGATTCTTTATATGCAGTGTGCAAGTTCCGATTACCAACAACTACGTGTCTGGTCTCTCCAAAATTTATAACACTAGCAAAAAAAAGAAAAAATCCAAGTCCAAAGGGTAGGCACCTCCATTCCCCCCCCCCCCCCCCCACACACACACATTGTGCAAGCTAGAAAGGAAGTGGAAGGAGCATATAACAACAATAGGTATGGGAAGCATTGGGAGAACACCATAAACATTATCTTCACCCCACAATTCTAGTGTAGAATAATACAATGTAGGCTTTCCTCAATGTTCCTGGCTCGCTACAAAATTACCAAACTCTCCACATACAAATCAGTACACAAAATATGTTCTGTTTTTCTTTGCGAGACCGTGCAAGCCAAAGGGAATATGAAGGAGAACCTTACAACCATAGGAGTGAGAGGCATCAGGAAAACATGAGCGAGTTGGGAACTCCACCTCCCCGCACGGAAAACAGGACGGTTCATTAAAGCATGATTAATTAAGTATTAGTTTTTTTTTGAAAATAGATCAATATAATTTTTAAAGTAACTTTTGTATAGAAATTTTTTATGAAAAACGTACCATTTAACCGTTTAAAAAGCGTACACGCGAGGGAGGAGAGTTGGGAACTCTAAGAAAAGAACACAGCTAAGTGCTTGAGGGGACATCATTAGCACTTTGGCTTTCCTTCGTATTCTCATTCCTACGATTCTTTGGACGATATAGACATAGCGGCCAGTGATAGTGGGGCTGTGGTGAAATGCACTTATTAATTTGGAGTGAATGCGAATGCAAAATACATCAGAAGTTCTTTCTCTAGGTTCTGCAACTGAGGTAACCCCTCTATTACTCTATATGTAAAATTGAGGAATTGCGCACCCAATAAATTTAGCTTTTTGGTGATTTTGTATTTATACACGTATATTTCTTTATATGCTTATTTATGTTTTTGTCTATATAATTCTATATGGAACCTAACAAATAGTGCGTGACAGACAAGCTGTAGCTCAGAAAAGAATGGCATTATGCTCGCCAACGAAGTCCATTTTATGGTAGTCCTAAACCAAAAAGGTAAATTTGCTTTCATATTGTAAGCCTCAATCCCAAGGAGTGGTTGATCCAAATTAATCAAATTTTTACATTTGAATTCATGTAATTGCGAGACAGTATGAACAAATTACCGGACGACGTGGATCCATTTTATTAATTGTATACACTCGGTGAAACTATCATTTTAAAGGAAAAAAAAGGATCATGAACTAGAACGTGAAAACACATTAACGTTTTCTTTCCCTTTTTTCATGATGTGTAAGCATCCTAGTAGTGCTTTTTTTTTTCTCCCTTCCCTTGTTGTACTGTGTATGCGTCGATTCATTCAGTACATACATGTTGGCTTTTAGGTCTTCAGCTATGTATCAAGTAATTCGAATGCAGCAAGAACAAGCAAATGATGACAGAATCCCGAAGAACACATCCTGTCACCTCTGCAAAGTTCAAGAGAGGCATGTACTCTGTATATAGGTGTTGACATTTCATTTCTAATTGAGGAGCCCTTTGAAACAGAGAGTTTGAAAGGATTGATTCTTACCAATTATTTTGAAATTTCTATAAAACTAGCCTATGATGTTGCGTATTTACGCGACTCTAGGCCTCCTATTATGTGGTATGTGGGAGTGGCTCTCGGTTTTTATGGGTTTCTCGTTGCTCTAAAAAGACATAGGTGAGGATGACTAATATTATGATAATACAATTAAAAAGCTTAATATTTGTTACAATTTTTTATAAGTTTTTTTTTGTCGGCACGTGCTCTTTATAGCCTATATACAAATATTTGTAAGGTTTTAAGGAATGAGTTTGATTTAATTTTGAATTCATATGAAAAGCATTAAACTTATGTTCGGGTGACCATGACTGTGCATGCAACTATAGCAATTTTGTTGTCAAATATATTAAAATTAATTGTTAGAAATAAAATTAATCAAATGAATATACATTTTGTATAAGCTCTAAATAGCTCAATCTTGACCGGTGAATCTTTGGTTATGATGAGGGTTTATTTGTAAAATAGTTTTTACAATAGATGCAAACCCTAAATTATATACATAACCTTATACTTTCCTATGCTTATTCTTTAGCTTTTCCTTCTTTCTTTCTTTCTTTCATTTTCTAGTAGCTTCATCTCCGGAAACCTCTTGAGTTACTATGTTTACCATCCATCTAATCCAACTGCCAAGATTCACTTATCCTCTTTGTCTTATAGTGAATTCAACGGCTAATATTTATCGAATGATGTGGCTCATCCTCGTTTCATTTTGAGTTTCACTTTTCATTAGTTAAGATGTGCTATTTTAGATGAATTTAGGAAGAAAATAAACACCAGGTTTCACGTTATGTTTTCTTCACGTCCCTTGTGGTCCTATGTTTTTCTATCAATTAAACGTTAGTTTAAAACTTTCTTGTGTCTTGAAACCTTTTAAGTACCCCTTTGAAACGCATAATTGAGAAAAACATAGAAATAGGAAAAACGTAGCAATAGAATGACATACTTATTGGATTCCTAGGGGATTTTTAAACACAAGAAAGTCTCCAAACTATCGTTTGATTAGCACATAGGAAAAAAAACATAAATTTTTAGACGCATGAAGAGAAAAACATGAGGTCTCACCTCATATTTATTTTCCTTCAAAATTGCTCTAGTAAGGTTTATTTTATAGGAATTTCAAAGGAATTGGTGGAAACAATCCTTTATGTCAAAGGACTATAGGATTATTTCTCATAGGATAAAGTTGTCTAGAATTTCTTGGTTTTTCATTTGTTTCAAAGGGGGCCTAAGAATACAAACTGACAACCTCTGACCACTGGGACGCTAGATCTGGTGTCATGGAGGTTGCTTGGGAAGGGGTAGAAGAGATTGAGGAGTGGTGGAGGCGACGACACTGCAACTATGAATAGGTGACGACGGTGGTCACTCCAATCACAGAAGTTAGAACAGGTGGCGACAATACATCTGTTACGGATCATCTAATCCCCTGCAGCCATATTGAAATTTCGATAAGTTCATCTGTTATAGATCCAACGGTTTCTTTTTTATCTGTCGGAGATAAGTTCATCTAACACGTGTCTTTTATATATATGATAGATGATCCATCATAGATGTCTAGCTGGGGATTTAGCCACATACATACTCCTTTCATTCCTAGTACAATGGATCTAGCTAGAGTGAGTGATGTGACGTTTCATAGTACAATGAATATGGATATGAGTATGCTTTTTTATCCTATCTTATTTGTTTTTTATGTAATGGAGGGAGTAGGATGCAGCCTTTCTTCAAGAAAATTCAAAAGCACATTAATTAATTTATATACACACGGTAACAATTCTCACTCTCAAAGTTCATATTTATATATAGAGAGATGCTGAAACGCATGTCATGCAAGCGACGCATGTCACAAATAACACCTCCACACACGCAACACCACACTCTTCTACAAAATCGTATTTACTCACGTACGAAGACGACGACGACGGCGAGCTTGTAGCCACAGTGCCACATCGATCGATCGCCGGAATTAATTAATCCAGATGATCTCTCTCCTTCCTAACTAAACTCATGGCATCACCTCGCCGTCGTCGGCGGCGGCGGAGTGCATGGTGGCGAGGGCCATCTTCTTGAGCTTGGCGACGATCATGATGACGAGCTTGCTGTTGAGCCGGCTGACGAAGCACCGGGGCAGCCACCCGGCGGCGGGGTCGAGCTGCACGACGTAGGTGACGACGCAGCAGGGCGGGCCGTCGCCGCCGTCGCCGGCGTCGAGCTTCTCGACGACCCAGCCGGACTGGAGCAGCAGGCCGGCGCCGCGGGCGCCGGAGGAGGAGCCGGGGGGCAGGAGGCCCGCGGCGATCTCCTTGGGCAGCGACGCCACGGCGACCACCAGCGTGCCGTCGTCCATGGTCTGGCGGCGCTCGTAGACGACGACGTCGCGGCGGCGGAAGAGGCCGGCGGTGCGCTTGGAGGCGTCGGCGCCGAGCTTGAGGTGGACGATGCTCAGGTCGTCGCCCAGCTCCCTGATGTACCGGGCGTCCACCAGGTCCGACTCCCACTGCTGCAATATTATTGTTTTATTTGTTTATTTAATTAAGCAGTATTAATAAATATATATGGATATGTAAAAATTAATTAATTAAATAGATACCAGTACATCTGTTTTATATTATAAGCTGTTTTGACTGTTTTGTTAGTTAAATTTATTTAAGTTTAATTAAGTTTATTAAAATATATATAGTAACATTTTCAACACGAAATAAACATATTATTAAAATATATTCAACATATATTTAATAAAACTAGCTTACTGTTTTAGATGTTGCTAAAGGTTTTCTTTTATGAATTTTAAAGAAATGTTGACTTAAAAAGTCAAAACGACTTATACTATACGGAAGGAGTAATTGCAGTGTAATTCAATTGGATTATTGGACCCTCTTCAAGAGTATAACTATGCACCGAATATCAATTTATTTCTACCTTTTTTATATTATGAGACATTTTAATTTTTCTAAGTTAAACTTTCATGAGTTTTACCGTGTTTATCCAAAATTGTACCACATCTATAACATTAAATTAGTTTTATTAAATATAAAATTAATATATTTTTATACTATATTTGTTTTATATTTAAAATTTTATTATATTTTTCTATACCCCTAATTAAAGTTAAAAAAGTTTGATTTAGAAAAAAAATTTTAAGTGTCTTGTAATTTGAAACGTAGAAAGTAAAACTATAATTTCTTTATTTACTTATTAACTAGTGAAATTATACTTGAAAATTACTATATTTTATTAAATATAGTGTTAATATATTTTTATACTATATTTGTTTTATATTTAAAATTTTATTATATTTTTCTATACCCTTAATTAAAGTTAAAAAAGTTTGAGTTAGAAAAATTTTTTAAGTGTCTTGTAATTTGAAACGTAGAAAGTACAACTATAATTTCTTTATTTACTAATTAACTAGTGAAATTATACTTGAAAATTATTACGGTCAATGTTCAGATTAAAGCGGTCAATTCACACCTAATAAAGTGGTTATATGAGGGATGTGCTAGTCAAAAGATAAAGATGTTTGGAAGAGGACCATTGCTGCATGCAAAGATCTTAATTTTAGCCATTGGACTATCTGGCCTAGTAATTTTGGGCCCATAAATGGCCCATTTCACTAATTAATTCGCCAAGTACAATTAATTAGCTGCCGACCAGGCGAGAGCCATTCTAATTAATTAAGGTCACAAATTGTCTGATCGGGACCGATTTAATTCAGAATGGTATTAATTAATTTCCTGCTTAATTCAAATTAAGCTTGCCGATCAATACTCCAGATAGCTGGTTACGTACAAAGAAGTTTTCGATCTTCTATTTTTTCCTACTATTCCCCTGTTTTAAACCTTATCTTATTTTTCACTTGCACTTGCGTAGTTTTTACCACTGTTTTGCACTATCTAATTTTTAGAAATTTAATTGGTGTCCAGCTCGACGGAGATGACTACTAAAAGAAAACAAAATTGGTAATTTCACACATGCACATCGTCTTTTTCGTTTTGAATTAAAACAGGAAATTGCTGACAACAATCTGACAGGCTGCGTGCCTTTAATTAGCCGTTAAGACAATCATGTTCACGTTAATTAAGGTTTTGGCATGTGGGTACACGTGCCCTCACATGGCACCGTGTGCCCCTGCCTGACACTACTGCCAGCCCACGAGTTTAGAGCGTAATTAAATCAGCATACATGCGTGCATGCATCATCTAATTAATTGGAGTAATTGATTAATTACCACATCTCTCTGATTATGATACACACATGGCTCTAATTAATCATCCTCATATACCCATCTCTTTCTCTCTCGATCTGTCTAATTTTCCCCTTTTTTTTGCTGATCTCGAAGTGCCAAATGATTTGGCCTGTACTTGTGGGCTCGTAGATTCATGCATATGCCTGCCTCGTCTCACACATGTTACTGCAGTAGTTTCTTTTTTTTTCTGTCTTTAGTAGATTAATGTAGGTTGCTTCGTTGTTTTACATTTTTAAATTTGTCTTTTAAATATTACAATTTCTTTTAAAGTTTTTCTTCTCCATATTTGCTCTACCAAAATGCTACTCTCTCCCAATTAATATCAAGTGTAGTTCAAGGGCAATAAGATTATTTTACTTTTAACTCTAGAGCACAAGTAAAGAAACAACTCATATTCAAAGTAAAAGAGAGTATTTTCTCAATTAATTAGCTTTGTTCACAGAAATAGCTAGAGACGGAGCCAGCTCCTGAGCTAGCCGTTGTTATTATTAACGACACGAAAAATACTCATAAAAATTAACCGAAAGTCTAAAAAATGTTCTTCGTCCTCAGGCTTCACGACATCGCTGGCTCTATAATGCAATATTTTAGTAAAGGCTGTCGTTTTCCTTATTTTTTTCCAATGGCAGTAATAATAATTTCTTGGGAACAATTTTCTGGATGTGTCAGGTACGTGTCAATCTGACGATGCGACATGCATGGCCGGGGGAGCAGCATGGCGACAAGTTGGCATCAGAATTTTGTTGCAGCGTGCATGAGGAGAGGTGTAGTGGGGCTAGCTAGGTAGTAGTAGGAACTTTGGTTACTGTTACATTAGTATTTCTATACAGTCTGTGTACAGTAGAAAACAGAGACTTCTCTGCAGCACAATACCCCTCCATTAATTAATTTTGTTAGCTTTGGCTTTTGTTAATCAATAATGTGGTCTTTGAGCTTTTGTAGTTGGTAAGCCTAAAATTTTCCAAGCCACATGTTTTGTAGACTCTGATCTAGAGAGCTAAAAAAAGTAGTCATATTAGTTATTTTGGTTTATTGGTGCAAGAATAACACAAACAATTTGAGAAAGAATTTGCAAAAGAATTCGTAGATTCTTCATTTCGCCTACAATCGTCTATACCTAACTTATAAGTAAAACTTTTATATTTCAACTATACGATGAAAAAACATCAAAATCAAATCAACTCTTAAAATAGGTTTTAAAATTTAAATTTTACTGTACGATTAGGGTTAGGCATTTTAGTTATAGGTATGCTAATACTTATTGCATCATGTTATATCGAATAAAGCTGGAAAAACAAATGTACAAGGGCTAGGTTTCTAATTAAGTACCAAAAAAATAGACACACTTTACCTATCACTGATACCTGGACTGTTAATTACTGCATGCTCGTACAATTGGTAAATTCCTTTGCATTCATGGTATCGTACAATAGGTCGTTCAAAATGGTACAAATTGGTAGATTTGTACCATGCACAAAAAAGGGTACGTTTAATTTGAAGGCCTTTAAGAATCACGGGCGTAACAAAGATACTAGCTACGACGACAGGTACGGTGGGTTGGGCTGGCGGTCGGATCACGAGACAACAACGCATTAACTTTACTCATCAATGGTAACACGTTTTACTAATCTACTGTCACCGTTACCCAATTATACCCATTTATTACGTAGGTCCTGTGTAGTTCCTAAAATAAAAACTTTCACACTATCACATAGAATGTTTGGACACATGTATAGAATATTAAATGTAGGCAAAAAATAAAACTAATTACACAGATTGCGTGTAAATTATGAGATGAATCTTTTAAGCCTAATTACGTCATGATTTGACAATGTGGCGCTACAGTAAATATTTGCTAATGATAGATTAATTAGGCTTAATAAATTTGTCTAGCAGTTCCCTGGCGGAATCTGTAATTTATTTTGTTATTATATTACATTTAATACTTCAAATGTGTATCCGTATATCCGATATGACAACCAAACGTAAAAATTTTTCCAAACTAAACAATGCCATAGTATTATAAAAAAATGCTGTGCATTTTCACACCATATGTACGTAATGTGTGTACTCTCACAGTCACGGTAGTACGGTATAGGGGTAGTACGTTGTTGTTGGTTGCTTTTTAATCAATTAATTAGTTAGTGAAATTGCATCAATATTAATTCGACAATTTGATCAGTTGTAGGTACTAGCAATTATTTGTCGTTGGAGATTGATGAGAAAGGACGGATAACTTGGGTATTGAGAGCTACTGCTCGAGAGAAAGTGTTTTAGTTTTCAGTACAAATTAATTCGTTGAAAAGGAAGGATATATTTCAAACCTTATTAAAAGGTCTTAATTAGTTGTTCACTTTAATCTAAAGCAAAAAAAATCCTTTGCAAAAAAATACCTTTTATTAATCTCTCTTTAGTGAAACCTCTTGAATTAAGTTTTCTTCCTTTATTGATGATTACTTAACCAAAAAACGTTTTAGTTTCCCAGGCTTTAGTTAATGATCCATTAAATAAAAGCAGTAAAAGTAATTGAGATTGTGTTCTTTTCCACGCTTTCCTAACTTGTAGTCTCTCGCTTTTCATGTACACACACGATTTCAACAAACCGCTAAACAATATGTTCTTTTAAAATGTCTCATATAGAAAATATGTTAAACAAATCATATTAATCTTTTTAAAATTTTATTAACTAATATTTAATTAATCATGCGTTAATTCGTCCGCTTGGTTTAGCAGTGCCAGGAATACTGCTAATTAAAGTGGCAGGTACCTTGGCGGCGTCGACGGCGTTGGCGACGGCCATGAACTTCCCCGGCGAGACGGCGTGCAGCAGCCACCGGCTCCGGAAGACGTGCGCCGCCCCGGCCCGCCGCTTCGATATCTCCACGCCGTTGCAGTACGCGAGCACCTTCCACCCATCGTCGCCGCCGCCGCCGCCGCCGCCGGAGTCCGACGCGGCGAGGAGCTCCTGGATGCAGCTCTCGCTCGCGTAGCTCACGTACCTCTTCAACGAATCCTCACTTATAGACCTGATTCAATTAATTAATTTATTTGCACACACAAATCAAAATAATTAACACATGATCGTCATCAGGCAATTCATTAATCTTCACTGATTTTCTTGCTCATGCATTTCACGGATTAACACGTGAATTTTCTGTCCAAAATAATGTTGATATGTTGATAGGCAACTCATGATAAGACTAGACGGACCTATGGACATATAGGGTGATTATATTAAAGAAACAAAAAATGGTGAACATATGAATAGATGTTGATAGTTTTGTGTGATGAGAGAGTTTGCATGTATGCATGCCTACCATGATCTGGAGCAGACAGAAGGGGATGATGTTGGAGAGGAGCCACCACCACTGCTCATTGCTTCTTCTTCTTCTTCCTTCCTTTCTTCTGAAAGATATCTCTTTTGGCTAGCTAGCTAGCTAGGTAGCTTCTACAACCTCTCTGATGATGATGATATCTTGATGAGTTGAGTTGAGACTTGAGAGTGAGTGAGAATATGCAAAGGGGGATGGAATTGGGGTAGTAAGATTGGCCTTCTCTCTCTCTCTCTCTCTGAAATGGAAATGGAGATGTGGAGATGGAGATGTGTGTGTGTATAAATATATAAGCTGGTGTAGAATTAGTTAGATGTGGAGTAGGTATTTTGGTTTGCCTTTTTTTATGTGTGTGGACAATGGTGGAGAGGAGAGGGAGGTTTTTAAGAGGAGAGGAGAGGGAAATTGGGGTGTGGAGCCACACCACATGCAGTCATTGGGGCACATGGAGATGCCAGTGACAGAGAGGTGGAGCTTGCTTGCTTGCTTGCCCTCGTGGATATACACCAATGGTATCAAAGATGGGGGGTAATGTGTGTATTGCTACACTTACCCAACGGGGAGGGGATGTTGTGCGCGCACCGACCAAATGCCGTAAAATAATCCGGGTCATCATGTGGTTCTTACAGATATATAGGTTTAGAGTAGAGTGTATTTGGAGCTATATGCTGGATCGGTGCCGGTCAATGATAAAAGGTATATATTTCGATGCGAGCGTACGAATACATAATGGCCTGGTTCTTTGCTTAATAGTATTGTGTGGTTGTAGCAACATAGAAAATTATCCGATGGTTTGTTCGTAGTTTCTCTTAAGGAAAAACACATAAATCATAAAAGACAACCACAACCCTGCTTAATTAGAGCGCAACACAAGTGAGGGGTTGGTGAACAACAATTATAAATGACCACTAGAATATGTTGTTATGGGAGATGTACTTCTATTTTAAACGAGTATATATGTTAATTGATTTACTTTCCCATATTTACTCCATGTTGCATCTTTTAATCTGTCGAGATAGCTAGATTCATCAACTGGTGTAGGAGAGCAATCTTAATTTGCACACAACTTATCCTTTAATTCATTAGAGAAGAAAACATCTGCACAATTTAAAGTTGTTATTTGTATGTTGTTTTAGTGGTTGTATGCTGTAACTCTAGAGCAATTGAAAAAGGAAATGATTCTTTTCCTTTGGAGATCATAAAGAGATGAAGCAAAGGAAGATGCTGGGGGAAGGTTTGTGCACATGGCATGTTTGAGCAGGCATGCATGCACTTGGCTGCAGGGCTACTCTCCAAAGGAAAGAATTGGGCTTTTAAGGGACCAAACTTAATTATAGTTAAGTGAGATAAAAGTGATGAATTAATTATAAAGGGGTTAAAATGATGTCTTTTGGGGGCACTAGCTTGTCCTTCTTTTTGTGGGGTTTATGGCATAATATGCTCTCATTGCACATACATGTGCCAACCAAGCTCCAAAGGAAATAATCATGCCACGTCAGAAGGAATAGGACCATTAAGACCTTTTTGATCTAGAGTTGATTGTACTATTTAAATTCAAGGTACTTAGGGCAGTAGGTGACACATTAGTTGCTTTAGAGGAGAAAAGGTGAACTGGGATATGCTTTGGCAGATAAGGTCTTATAAATGATGCATGTCCTCTAAACCTAGCCATAATCCATGTAGCAATATAATGTGACTTTTGGATGCTGCCTAGCAAATCAGAAAACATGCTTATGTTAAATTTCTAAAATAATACGGCATAATTCGATAATATAGCCGGTCCTAATGATTTTCATGTGTGGATATCTAGTTGGAGAGCCAAGGATGGTACGAAGCTTGAGCAGCAAAGAGCTTTTATTAGCTACCGGTGGGTTTTCATAGCGCATTTCAGAAACTAGCCGTGTGCTGCATATATTGACATTGAGACGTGCGCCCACCCAACTAGCCCAATAACTAGTTGTGCCGTTCTGTAAATTATCAATTGGTGCAAAGGCTAAAACCGATATTTTATTTATTAATCAAATGTTGATTATCAGACTTATTTTTGAAAATCAGGGGAACACAAGTAATTGGCTATGAAAATCAAACCTAAAAAAAACCTCATGAGTTTCCCACACAAATTACCCTTATCCATGCTGGCTGTCACACAATTCGACACCTAGCCAGGTAGATCTCAGAAAGATTAAATGGCATCATTCAAGCAGCATGTAGGCAAGGCCATTGGTAATATGACCATCATGAATGCCACCCATACCATACAATACTTTTAGTTGGACATACTATATCTACTGGACCAATATATCACAATATATACATGCTGTGTTGCTGTGCAAAAAGGTTGAAATTTTTGGAATGATGCAAGGTAATTAATTAAGGAGATCTTGCTTTTCAAGTGGCTATAATAAAGGGAGAAATTTAAGATATTGTTGCAGTTGCATGCTGCTGCTGCTGGAGTTAGTCCTTGGTACCTTGGTAGGTCAGGTGATGACTTGGTTTGGAATTACTCTGAACCTGTTCACCTTTGGACTTGAGATGTCTGCTTTGAATGCAATGCTGCAGAACAGGGCAACGTGGATGTGCTGTTGAGCAGTTCAGAAACAAAAGCAACCAGGACATGTTTGTTCACTGTATTTTGTTTTAATGAAATGTTTGTTACTTGGTCAATTACCAAGCAAAGCCAGTAGCTACCCGCCTCTGTTTTGTGTGAGCGGTTTGTGACTTTGTGTATACGAGATATTGAGATGCTACACATGTATATGAACATATATTCTCTCTTTTACTTGTCACAACCATTTATATTTTAACTTTGACCATTATTAACTTTAGACTATCAGTATGACTAATACTCCTTCGTTTCCTATTATAAGTCGTTTAATTTTTTTCATAATCAAAGTTTTTTAGGTTTGATCAAGTTTATAAAAAAATTAGTAACATCTACACCACCAAATTGCTTTTATTAAATTTAATATTAAATATATTTTGATAATAAGTTTGTTTTGTATTGAAAATATTACTATATCTTTGTACAAATTTTTTCCAATGACTTGTAATATAAAACAGATGGAGTATATTTTTTTAAAAGGAATAATATGATCGGTCAAAGTTAAAATGTAAATAGTATCCGGTGACAAGTATTTGAAATTAGAGTGATCGAAATATGAACTAAATAATAATTCATACTACAAACTATAACGAGGTTATACTAAAATATGAAAATAAAATATATATACTCTTTAATATGAAAAATAAAAGGAATAAGTTCACCGGAGGTCCCTCAACTTAACATCGAGATTTTTTTAGGTCCTTTAACCATAAAACTAGAAATGTGTACTCTTAAACTCACACAAACCATGCACTCAAGGTATTATGGCAGTATATATGGGTGGTTTCACTGACGTGGTATCCTAGTCAGCAAAAAAAAAAAAGTAAGTGTGGCCCAATGTCAGCTGCACATTTTTTTCTTCTCATTTCTTCTCCTATTCTCTTTTCTCTCTTCTCTTCTGCAGCGGGCAGAGCAGCGATGGCACGCTTGTGCTGCGCGCGGCCGCGGCGTCTAGCCCCGCGGGGCCTAGCCTAGCGACCTCCATCTATGAGACCCACCTCGGTCTCGCTGCGCTGTCCTGGACGTGCACCTCCCTCGGCCTCTTGCTCCGCGTCGTGCTCCAGCTCTCGTCCCCAGCCACCCCGGCGTCCTCCTAAGTGGCGGGGGTGGGGATATACTTCGACAAGGACACTGATGAGGAGACCCTGGCCTTCCGCGTCTGCCCTTGGCTCCTCTGGCGGCGGCGCGGGACGAGGCGGTTCCGCGCCGCCGGCAACCGCCGCGCCGACCTGGCGTGGGATCGTGGTGGCGGCAGCGGCGCGCGGCCAGAGGTAGGTGGAACGGCGGCGTCGACGGGCAAGCGCGGCTGCGGAGAGGGGCGAGCGCTGCAGAGGGGAGAGCGGTGGTGGGCAAGCACGTCAGAGGGGGGACCGACGGCGGGCGAGCATGGCAGTGGGCGGAGCGGAGCGGCCGGAGTAGGCCGCAGAGGGGGGACGGCGGCAGGCGACGTGGCAAAGTGGGCGGAGCGGCGGCTGCCACCACGCTTCTCGAGCTGTAGCCGCCGCCGTCACACTTCTTGAGCTCCCGCCCTCGATCTCCTCCACCAGCTGCGGTGCCTCTGCCACCCTACGCGGCTGACTCTGCTCCTCCCGCCGCCGACCCCGCACCGGGTGTCCCGTCCCCCATCACCTCGCCATCCCCGTCGCCGCGTCGCGCCCCCCGTCCCCCGTCACCGCGCCGTCCTTATTGTCGCGCCTCTCCCCTCCCCCATCGCCCGCCGCCCGCCTCCCCTTTCCCTCCTCCTATCACGGTGCTCGAGGCGACGCCGCATTCTGGCCGCCATTCCTCCATCCGCTGCTCTGCCCGTCGCCAGCCTCCCTCACTTAAGAAAAGAAGAGAAGAGAAGGAGAAGAAAGAAATGTGCAGCTGACATGTGGGCTCCACGTACTTTTTTAATTTTTTTTTGCTGACTAGGATGCCACGTTAGCGAAACCATCCATATATACCGCCATAGGATCTTGAGTGCATGGTTTGTGTGAGTTTAGGGGTATATATTTTTTATTTTGTGGTTAAGAGATCTTAAAAAATCTCGCTGTTAAGCTGAGGGACCTCCGGTGAATTTATTCCAAAATAAAATATATGCTCTTGCTTGATTATGATTGGCACTACACATTTAGTAGTGTCCACTTAAATTGAGTGTCTGATATCCAGACCGGCAACTCCATTATTCAACTACAAACAACCACGGTTAGTTAATGGATCGGACGCGTCTCAACAGCTACCAATTAGGCTGGTCCGCACGCAAGCACTATATACCACGTGGCAACAACTGATGCATTTCCATGTTCCTCTCTGCCGTGCGATTTGAGATAAGTCGCACATAATATTATTGTTGAATTTCAGGACTACATTTCAGAATTAGTTTATTAATTTTTTTGGGTTTCCGTTACTGGCCTTTGTTGATTGCTGATGCTATGCATCTCTCTCTCTCTCCTCTTTTCTTCCATACTCCTCTTTTTTCTTCCATACGGTCAAAAATATTTGACATTAGGATGAGATTTGTTAAATTTTTAAAATTTGGTCCATCAGTATTTTCTTGAATGCTTAATCTAAAACCAAATAAATGATGTATACTAAGAGTAAAAGTGTAAAACTCTCATTAAAAATTAGCTTCACTTACATGGCCATGTGTATTCATCCTAAGATTGCTAATGCTATGCATCCTAAGAGATACATTATGTACTAATTAACTACTATAATTTTAAATATATGATACCGTTGATTCCTTGATATGTACTTTTATCGTTCGTCTCATCTTGTTCAAACATTATTTACTTTTCTATATTATTTACTTTTCTATGACTTGTTTTATTACTAAATGTATAATGAGCATAACTCATAGTTTTACTATTTTTTTTCCAAATAAGGTGAATGCTCAAAACGTATGTCCAAATATCATCCGTATCATATATTTAAAAAATGTAAGGAGTATATTTTTTTTTTCATTTTTCATATAGAAGCACTGAATATAACCATGCAAAAATATATGTTTCTTGAAAATTTTGTTAGTATCATTTCAATGGGATTGAAAACAGAGTTAACTACAACTGAAATGAATGGACACGGCATGCCCAAGGCACTGACCAGATGAATAATACTATCATGCAGCCTCTACTGTGGAGAATCCAGCTCAAATTTGCGTTAATGGGGCGTTGACTAAACACAAATTAGTTGGCGGCAAAAGCTAAGTGGTTGACTGGTGAATTATGTGTGTTGCAGCTAGCTGTTTGCAATAATCGCTTTTTAATTTGGTGATAACCAGGTTGACCTTTTCGGGAGTGGACATGTAACTGACCATCAACCTTCTCCATGTGGTCGCTGACATTGCGAGTAGTTGACTCACAATGCATGATCATCTTAAAATCCAAGAATATATATGATTCATATAGATATATAATTAAGTTCCACCCTTCGGGGTTTATCTTGCATTTTTTTCCTCCTCTAAAATGTATTTTGCTAAAAGCCGGCTAAGAGGAGAGGATCCTTATTGTGTTCTTCCACAACATGTAAGAATATATATGAAACATAAAAATAGGAAAAACACCTTAACATAGTAGAAAAGCAAGATGGAATTCGGAAACCGTTCCCGTAATTAATCCAGATAACTCCAAGGAAAAAAATCCTACACAAAAAATATCATCTTTAAATCCTTTGGTCCAAACATATCCTTAAAAAACGGTGATAGATATACTACCCGTATAAAACCCACTATGATAGTCTACCGGCAGCGCCCAATATTAGCCACATAGCATTTTCACCTCTTGGTATGCATCGGCGAGCCCCGGCAGCTGCTCATGGCAGCCGGAGTGCTAGCTCCGCCGCTGTCTAGAAGGAAACAATTGGTAATTGTAAGCTAAATTATATACATTTATTAATACTATTTTAATTTGTGGCTCTATCTTTTTCGATATTTTTCATTAATAGGGAAGCATATATAATAGTTCTCTTTGGGGTTACGATAAAGTTGGGGAAAATATGTAATAAGATAGAGATCGATGTCGGCTTATTTTGCAGTACCAACAATTTATTATATGTAATACACAGATCGATGCGCATATGGATGGGTGCAGAGCATCAAACGTTAGTAGTTTATGCAAATACAGTATATATACACATCTAAATCCTTCATGCAGTCACCGGCTAGGAGTCAATATTTTGACCTAAAAATGTAGTTATTCATCTGTTTTTTTTTTTTTTTTTGCTTATTATAATGTCAACTGTTGTGATAGATTCCCATGCATATGCTCAGATTGGCAAGTGAAGAGGAGCACACCATGCGTTAATATAGCAAGCATGCAATACCTGATTGATTAATTAAGTTAATAAGATGCAGAAGTGGATAAGTTCTTTTAATGCATTAGTTCACCTATAATTTTATTGTTTTTACATGCTTACTAGTAGTATATATTTTTAATACTATAGCTGTACATTCATCTACTTAGCCGTTGGTTCAGTTTACTGTTTGTTTCCTCATCGAAGAACATTGGGCAGATAATTTTATTCTTTTATTCACAACGGTATACATTAATGTATTATAATATAAATTTATGATCATGTATGCACAATTGATTAACTGATCATCTGCTCTCTGATCTCACAACGTTCATGCATGGGAGCAATGCATTATGTTCAGGGATAAGCATACCAAGTCTGACAGATCATAAGATACATACATGCTGCATGCACCAAAGCTATAGAGATCTGTGATTATTTTCCCCTTTTTTTTTTAGGATTAGATCTGTGACTCTCTGAAAATATAATGGTGTTAGCTGGTAGCATGGCAGATTAATACCAATTAAGACAGGTTGCAGACTTGCAGTATGGTTAATTAATTTTTGCAACTTCATGGAGCAACCAGTTTATTTTTCCTTCAACTTAGAATCTTGTTTTTCTTCTGGTGGAATCAAAATCTCAACAATACTGACAAAAATTTTTAGCCCCATGGAAGATAAGACCAATATTTGTCCTACTAAACAGGGCCTTTCATGTTCTTGAAGAATAACAACATGACAATTAACAGGGGAAAATGACAATATTTGCATGATTGACAAGTATGGGGAGAAGACTTCTCTTTTGTTCTTACAAGACAACATTACAGCACATCAAGGCACCAAAAAACAGAACTAAAATTTTAAAAACAAAATAAATACAAACATGTACTTTATTGCAGGATAAGAAACCAGCATAAATACAAAACGGAGCAAACCATGGATGCCGCCATTTCACACTGTTTATTTGCTGATTCAAGCAGAAGGAAACAAAGCCAGTAGCATTGGCAATTTGGCATTGCCATGCTTGCTGAACATGTCTGATGCAATGGATCCCAAGCCCAATGATATATGCAGATAAGGGCAAGAACGCATAACATTGAGCATAGAGTGACTAGATTCTGCAGCCAATTAGGCATTTTTGCCAGCCAATTTGGCTGTTATCCATGTAGTATGTAGTATGGGCCTTTTGGTTGATTGCAAGAAGATGTCTGAACAATGAGTAGATAGGACAGGCAGGCTTGTCTCGGGATCCCTGACCACAGTTGCAACTTGTCCATGTTCTTCTGATACTGCAGTCAGTCTCTCTGTGAGACTGTGACTGATCTGATTCTTTTCAGTTTGAAGGCTTTGAAGATCATCAGAGATTCTAACTCTGAACTTACACTGGCTTGGACGGTTGGTTTCAAGAATGTGATCCCGTTGTAACATGGCCAAATCAATCGGTGTGATAGAATCTCTTCAGAGACGTTTGAGATCATTCTACCAGAATCATGAGGAGATTATGCAGAGGCCAGGAGTGTTCTCAGTGAAGTAGTATCACCTTGATGTAATCAACTCAGTTTAATTAAAACTTCCATTATCTACAAAAATCATGAGGGGATATACATACTGATTTTTGGTAAATAGCATATTGTCACACTGAACAAGCATATATATGGCCACTTACTACATCAACATCAATATCCTAAAGAATGCTTCAAAGATTAAAATATATGTATCTCATTTTTGCTTCGATTATACAAATAATAGCATCATACAAAATAATATCACATGCAAATCAGAAACCAGACTTTATCTGTAAAAGCAACAGTAATTGGTTCTCCTTAGCGCTGTTTACACTTAAATCCAAAATCCTCATAGTTTCCAATAAATTCCCAGCTTGTGCAAGATGCCTGACACAACACCCCAGAAGACAATCTCCCCAAATATGACATACAGCAGTGTTCCCAACCTTTGTGAGTGCCATACATTGATAAACACATGCTTCTGGATCCAGCTAACCTGCAGATTTTTTTTTAGGTAATGGATTAAACCAAATCAAACTCATGTCAAAACTTTGCCTGTAGATGTCACCATGCTGTCATGATGGATTAAAAATAAACTTGCAACAAAGTTACTTACAAGAGTATTGCCTGGTGAATCATAGTACCATCCATTGACAAATGCTGGAAATATTGCCTGTGCTGCTAGAACAAACACAAGCATGGCATTCATGCCAATCCACTCCAGGAACAAGAATGGTGTTCTTAGTCCCCAGACATCAATCTATTAATAAAAAAATAATAATCCAGTAAATAAATAAAATTAAAATCGGTCATGAAAATGAGTACTGAAATTCCATATCAGGCCTCGTTTAGATGGGCCTCAAGTAATCGAACCCAGCCCATCCGTGTTTATAGGCTGGGACTTTGAACTAAAATCTCGGTCCACACCAAACCAAACGAGGCCTCAATGTACTAATGAAAAATCATACCAATATGTAGAAAGCTGAAAGAACTACTCCAGCTGCACCAGCCGTGAAGCAGACATAGCTTAAGCTGTAGAGTTGCTTGTTGATTGGAATGGCTGCAAGAAAGATAAAATGGATGTAAAAGTCCTGAATAAATATTTTGACCTTTTTTATCAGTTGTGGGAAATAGATTTTGGGGAGTAGTAGTACCATTTGTGAAGTGGAGAAGAATGCCGAGTGCAAGGAGAGAAAATCCCAGCAGAAGCCAGTGTCTCAGTCTCTCTCTGTGGGTCTAAAATTCAGACACTTTTGTTTCAAACTTGTGCTTGTTAAATATTAACTTAAAATAGTATAAATTAACACAAAATAACCTTGAAATGAACGAGAACATGTCCATAATGGATCCCAATTGTCCCTGACAGAATCGATGATATTGAACTGCAAAAGAATAAATTGTTAGACAGCTGAATTACTTAATACGTAGTGCAAAGAAGCTTCTAAGACAAATTAACTTCAGCTTCAGTTAGCTCATGTTGTCAGATTTCCAACCTTAATAAGCCTTCTGGTTCAAAAGGCCCAAGACACCATGCTGGAGCATCAGCTCGGAGAGGACCTGCCCTTGGTGAGCTAAATGTACAATCCTAATCAAAGATAATTGCAGTTCACAAAAAGTTTCAGAGTTTGCAGGGTACAGGTTAACAAAACAAAATTTTGCACTTGATTACAGAAGGACAAATATTGTACATCTGATCATTGCAAGATTACAGTTTCTACCTTTGATCGGATCCAAACTGGCTGCGTGTAGAGATGATTGATTCCCCAAACCACCCTATCAACATAACCAACTGCGTTGCAGGCAGGGTCCAGATGACCTCTCACACCACATTGTACCTGCAGGGATAAGACAGTACTGTAGCAAATACAGGATTTGCAGCTCTGCTCACATGATCAGGGAAAACTGCAAGTAGTACCGTAAATTGCTTCCCGTCATTAACATCGCCATCGTTGTGGTAGACATAGCTCCAATCCGGGACATATAGAGAGAATGTGGTGACCATGTAAATGAATAACGCGACAAAACCGCCTAGCCTGTCAGATAACAGAAAAGACCAGAAATGCTCACCATTTTCAGAAATTGAACAGATGTTCGCTGAATTGCAGTGACATTGTTAGCCAAATATCAAGGTAATATTTGTGTACCATTGCCATCGGTATGCGTGGAAGATTGCATATGGACCGGACCGCACTGTCGTAGGCCGAACTTTTGTGGTGAATGCCTCTATCAGAGCAACCACGAAGTACACCAAAGCTATCCTCTGCATTGTCAAAACAGAACTAATAAATTCTGAAGAAATAAACAGAACATAAACTCTGAACAATTTTTTGTTTTCTTTCAGCAAATTAAGGTACTGGACCTGGAGGATGCCACACCATCTTATCTTCTTCATATCCACCCCATAAGACAGGTCATCCGGTGCATGTGAATATCCACCTTCATACATGCGAAACATCAAATTCGGCAGTGCCAATGATTGTCATAACATTCAAGTTGCAAACTGAAAATTTGTTGATATGCACATTGCATTTGATAGTGGGCATGTTCATTGAAGGTTTTACTTACCTTGCAGTAGCAGGCCCCAGAAGAGCATTTTCAGTGTTCTGATGGTGATCTTCTTCACAGCTGCACCCAACTTTGGAACTCTCTGCAACCATGTATAAGCCAGACGATCAATTGCCAGAATTTAACAACAGCATTATTCATAGATTCATAGCAAGAGGTGCTCTTGTGCAAGTGTCTGTAGTAACCTTCAACGCGAAGGCGATTGCGACGCCGACGATGAAGAGGAAGAAGGGCATGACGAAATCTGCCAAGGTGCATCCGTTCCATGGTGAATGGTCCATCCGCTCGTAAGCCCCACCGGCATCATCCACCAGTATCATTAGCTGCACAATGCAACTCAACAGTTTACACTGTCACATTCATGCTCATTCAAAGAATTTCAACTTCTGTTTTTACTACTCCCTTTGGTCATAAAAACATCGGCACATTTGTCAGTTAGTTTCTATTATAATTTTTTTTACAAAAAGATCCGATAAAATTATAATTTTATGGAAGTAACTTTTGAGACAAATATATATAGATGATTTTCAATTTTTCATAGTTCAAATCTAAATAATTAAAGAGCATTAATTAATGACCAAACATTCTAAGGTTTTACTTGAAACATCCAAAACAACTTCCTTTTTTTATTGAAGGGGGTAAATAAAAAGGGGTGCTACTTTCTACACTTCATGAATACTAAATTACACTGATCATCAAAACACTGATAAGTACTACCAAAGTGTAACTAGATGGAAACAAAACTATTCATATTTTTCACTGCATATGCAGTAGATATATGTATACCACAATGGTTAGCCCTCTAAAGGCATC
Organism: Oryza sativa Japonica Group; assembly: GCF_034140825.1. Classification (NCBI taxonomy): domain Eukaryota; kingdom Viridiplantae; phylum Streptophyta; class Magnoliopsida; order Poales; family Poaceae; genus Oryza; species Oryza sativa. Next base: position 8,268,489 of record NC_089045.1, read on the forward strand.
AAGAGCTGCAACCCTCTTGCTTTTCTTCCTGGGCTCCTCTTCAACAACAGCCAATCTCTCCTTCTCCGGTGCTTCTGCAGCGGCGCCGGCGACGACTCCGATGGCGCCATGCTCGCCGGGGCGGACGTCAATGGCGTGCTGCTCTGAACCTTTCTCGCCGGCTGACGCTCCTATCTCCTGCCCCTTCTCCATGATCCAGAGCTATGTCAGGACATGGAAATGGATATTAGTATCAACGAAAATTGGAGCCTGTCACATCTATATAGTATCTGATCTGTATCTGATCATAAGAATTTCCCCTCTTGCTGTCAAAGATGTCTTCTTTTGATAGTTAATTTGTTGTTACGTAGATTTATTATGTTTTTGCAGTAATGTTGGCTTGCCGTCCAGTGGTTAAGTACATGTTTTTTTTCTAGGATAATTGTCACTGTCCATGTTTGCTTGCACTGACTTCTTGGGCTATGTTTCCAAGTGTCAGAACCTTAGTTCCTTTAATATGCAGTCTATCCATGAAAAATAAAGATTGGAGAGCAGAGAGAATATTTGTAGTTTAGGATAAGTATGCAATATGTAAATTACAAATAGAAGTACAGAATCGTCATGAACAACAAATTCAGAATAATTTTCAGATGTCCGTTGAACTTTCAAAGAACTGCTACTCCTGCATTTTTAAATGTACGACGTTGTTTACTTTTGGAAATTTACTTTTGGAAATGACGATAACCATTCGTCTTATTTAAAAATTTAGTACTAATGTTAAAATATATTAAATGATAAAACAAGTCACAACAAAATAAATAATAGTTATATAGCTTTTCTAATAAGACAAATGGTCAAATACCATGTCTAAAAAGCCAACGGCATCAATAATTTAATAGTGAAGGCAATATTCCGCAAACTGCATTAGAATTGTAATAAGTGCACAGTTTTAAATGTTAAGAAAGGTTACCTGGTATATTTTGCTAATTGTTTTCAATGATAGAGAGGTGCGTAGGTGTTGGGGAATCAGCCGGCTGGAATGGAAGATGACATGCGCATTGCCGGCTCCGTTTCTTTGGATGTCATTATAATTGTACCGTATCTGTTATACAATTAATTACTTGACTGATCCACTTGGTTTCAGACAAGTGAACACACAGACAGTTGTATCACATTGACGTTGCCAACATATACTCCCTCCGTTTCAAAGTGTTTGACACCGTTGACTTTTTAGCATATGTTTGACCGTTCGTCTTATTAAAAAAAGTTGTGAAATATGTAAAACTATATGTTTACATGAAAGTATATTTAACAATGAATCAAATGATATGAAAAGAATAAATAATTACTTAAATTTTTTGAATAAGACGAATGGTCAACCACGTACTAAAAAGTTAACGGTGTCAAACATTTTGAAATGGAGGGAGTTATTAAACAATTGCCATGCGTGTTGTGGGGAATTCACTTCGCATAAAACACAAGACTTTTGGACGCTTACAAGTTTTTACAGTTGATCTCAATACTTTAGTGTAA